>NC_090444.1:896768979-897068979 GCF_031143425.1 Pleurodeles waltl
GACCCAAGAGAAAAAACAAAAGAAAAAATGAGTGGAAAGTCAGAAAAGACACCTTGGCGAAACAAAAGAAAGCTAGCTGTTGGGCATGTTTTTGCCAGTCTGTTTACGTGGGTAGTAGAAGTTAAAAAGAAAAAAATAGTATGTCGATCACGTCGGGAGCAGCAGACAGGCACTAATCAAGCTGAATAAATTAGAGTGTGATCCCTGCTCCGCACAGAGGAACAAAAATTATGCCAGGAATGCCCTCACGAATTACAAGGCTGTAAAGAAGAGTGCCATGCAAACCAACAAATGATGAGCGACAGACAGGCTTCCAAGCCCTTTCAAATACAACAGAGTCTCACAAGCGGGACGCATGCACTAGCGCGTGCACTCACAGGCTTGACCCTAAAAATTCAAAGCAGAGATCTCAGCACAAAAGCGACAAGTTGTGCATGAACTACCTCTATGCGGCAAGGTAAGCAGGTTTGTCACATTAGACATGCATTCCTGTGCAAAAATTTACAAAAAACGTAAACCTCACACCTTAAAAGTTCATTGCCATATACCCGGGAGCATTATGTCTTTGTAATTGCCCCAATAACACACAGATTGCGGCTTAAAGCTGGAAAGGCCACGGTGACAGCAAGAAAAAAAACACTATGAAACGGCCAGCATTGACCGAGTCATAGCGCTTTTTTAAGTCATGTTGCACAGCAGCCTGTGGTGCTGTGCAGTATATAAAAAAAAAAGCATTGGCAAAGCCTACAGGTCTTGCTTTTGAGACCTATTAGCTTTGACATTGGTTTTTAGTTATACTGTCCAGCATCCTGATGCTGTGTAACGTGGGTAAAGAAGTTGGGGGAAAAGGCTATTGTATCATTTTGTAGGTATACGCTCCATGCACGTGCACACCTATGAAATGATGCAGGGACCTTTTTTTTTTTTTTATTCTCAGATCCAACTCGGATTACCAAGTAAAAAGAAAACAAAACATAAAAAATCATTTTTTTAGGTGGGTGGGGGCTGAGGTGGAGTAAGCAACACAGAGGGTGCTGGGGGAAGTGAACAGGCGAGAGGGAAAGCAATATGGTGCTGGGAGGTGGCAAAGTCACCCGGCAAGAAAGTAACGCAGGGGGGTGAGCACTCAAGGGCAAGCACATCATGTAGGGCGAGGAAAGGAGCACATGGGTGACAGAAAGCGGGCAGAGAGGGGAAGAGAAGTACACTAGGGAGGCAGCTGAAAAACACATGCAGTCTTGTAGAGTACTTAAACAAAAAGACAAAGCAGCATCCGAAAACAGAGCTGTGGAAGGACACAAACAATACGTCTATGCTAAAGATGTTTTTACACAAGGGATTTGAGTTACTGTCCATTAAATAAGTCTAGAAGGAGCAAGTAACTTATTCACCACTAATGATTTTATCACAGCTAAATTTGAGAAAATCCAGAAATACCCTTTAATGGACGGCTAATAAGCAATAAGTAAAATGATAATAGCTTTACTGGCATGCTTGTGTAAGTGCAAGACAAACTGAGCATCATCTCCGTAGGAAAGACAGCCTACAGCCAAATTATCTATAAAGGGTTTCTTATGGTTGAACACACACAATAATTAGAACGAGGGAGTAGTACGTGCAGGGTTTATTATTTATTTTTAGTTGTTGATATAGCACCTTGAAATGCTGGGTAGAAGGTGGTAGAGTACTTTACAGAAATGTAATTGACTAACAGTGTGCAAACTAATACACATCCTTAGACAGCAGGTTAAGGTCACCGGATAGATGGCGATATCTATGTGTGACAAGTTTGATAAGACCTGATAGGTGGGTGCAGACTCTGGGAGGTTAAGTTCAAGTGTGCTAAATGTAGGTATATGTTTTGATGCTTTAACTATATTGTTTGTTTTGGTCTAAAAACATTTCTTGCTTGGTGCATTAGTACATACTAAACATATACAAGCTACATGAGATTATTATTACCAAAGGTCTTGGCAATGTCCGTTTCGAATAAAATAATAGGATGTTTTATGCCTTTCTGAAGGTTTCCAAATGTTGCAATGAGAACAACCCTTGGGTGAAAGGCTCTAAGCATGAAGAAGCTCTGCTTATGCTTGTAGTTTTCCCTACACTCCCTAGCATGGCCATTGTTTTCGGTGTTGACAAGTGGAAAATCCTGCTGAAAGTCCACTGTATCCACTTGGCAACTCTAATTAATACAAATTAAAAAATATCCGCACTACAGCGAATTAGTTGATAATAGCCCTGAAAAAACAGCCCTGTAAATCTCTCATATCTGATAAGAGGCGTAGTTCACAGGTCGTCCTATGCAAGTTGAATATGGCAGCAAATTGTGGGATAAGGCGGATGAAGGCATTGTCCTGCCCCTCCCCAGTGGGATGAGAGGGCGGTGATAGTGGGAGTCTTTGCTGGAACCTTCAGTTCTGATGTGGGCGTACAGAACCTCGTAACAAACCCGACAATCATTTACAATGCAATGGGTCTCGCATTTGCTGGAGTTAGAGTAATTAGCGTTGTAAATTCCTAACTGGAATTTCTTGCCACATAAACTGAATATGAAAAGTAAAACAGTTTACATAAGTGAGCCGATTCAAAAAGCCATGGCTGCCATGAGCATGAGCGTGAAGGAGAGATACAAAAGGAAAATGAAGTTCGCTCACAATCGAATGTATCGTCAAACGTGCAATGATTCGTGTAATAGGGTCGATTTCCAAGACGGTAACAAAACTGCCCCAAGGAGGGACAAACATAAAGCATTTACCAATGATAACAAAGGATTTTTGAAAGGCAAGCACATGAAAGAGTGATAATGATGGGCATGTGGTGGGCATGGTTAAAAGACCACAGATAAATTACAACACATCAGAGCGCTTGCGCGCTCAACATCAAAACTGCGTGCAGTGGAAGATCAATCATAAAGTTTGTTTGCATACCTTTCAGTTGTTTATTGGGGTATTTGGGTGTTGAATTGGCACTAATGAGGTGATACCTTTTACCAAACAGCGTTAAAATGTTTAAAAATGGCAAAATAATGAAGTAATACTATTACAAAATATGCGCATTAGGCCGCATAGTTTGGCTTTTCTTGCCACATAATTTAGCCAACCCTGCTGCATAAGTTGGTCCTTCCCTGCCAAAGTAGTCCAATGACCCAGGCTGTGTATGCTAGGGGAACAAGCTAACATGCGTTCTTGTTGCTTCCCAAACATCTTTGTAGCTTCCATGTGAACACATTATGAGCCCTTTTAAAAAACATCTTGTAGCGATGTTCATTTTTTTTGTCATTAGACGTTCCTTAATACAAGATTGTTCAGGGGGTGCTCAGACAGCTGCGCCCAACCATGCCCACTTTGTGAAAACATAATCATGTCTGTCTTTTTTATTTTTTTCGTTGCGATTTTATGTAGGGCAAACTCGACCGAATGTATTAGAGTGCTTTACATGAACACCAGTTACGTTGCACAGGGACACATTCACTTTTGATAGGCACTGGGAGATTAAATTATTTGCCCAGATTCACAGGGTGTTGAGCCAACACAGACCAGGTTCCTCAGCTCCAAACGCCAGCAGCTCTGGCTGTTATGCCAAGAGGCTCATGTGCCCCATCTCAGAATCTAAATAGGGAGGTGTCTAGATGCTCCTGAAATGGGTAACTATTGAGAGGACCAAAATTAATTCTATGTCACAGTGTGCAAAGTCACAGACGTAAAATCACACAGACAATGAAGAGTGGAGCTTCACCTCTCACCTTTCAGCTAACAATGTTTAAAAGTAGTTGCAAAAATAAAAGTGTGTCATCTAGAGTGAATTCGAAGTAAAAATATGGGCTACAATTTTTGCACGAGCAAAATACACCATATTTATGCGATGTAAATTAAAGGAAAACACATAGCAACTATCTGTTCACTTCATAGACTATTGATCTGCCAAAACATTTGTAATTGTAAAGTGCATGTTAACGTATGATGTGGAACCGTGGCGCTATGGGCAGCTAGTGGATGTTTTTGATACATAACTTAAAGTTACTCGTGTTGTTGACAGCGGAAGGATAAAAGGCTACTTGAACCCAGCATCATAAGAAGCAGCGATGCGCTACATAGTCCTACAAAACCAGAGAGCTACTGAAAAATCTTCAGGATACAGATAGTTTTTGCCTTTGATATGGGTTATAACCAATGGGTCGTTTAAAAAGGTGGAGTGTACTGAACGCTTTAATATTTGGAATAATTAGCTTTTTGTTTTATGGGTACATTGTCTTTTTGCGGCTATAAACCGAGCAGAGGCTTTTCCACCTGTGGCAGAGTTCCACTGGCCACAGTTTCTAATCCCACATTTAAATTGCTTATTTTGGAAAAAGGCTTAATCGAATAAGTTTTACTTTGCCGTGCATTAACCCAGCTTTTTATACATCCTCTGTAGATACATTAACTTCACCAAACGACTAAGCGCACAGATACGGTAGTGTTCACTGTGTGTTATAAAATAACAGAGATTAGGAAAGACAACAATGGGTGTGTAAAAAATCAGTTACAGTAAAACAAAAAATCACAGGCCCTTGAGGAGCGACGAGAAGATGACTGCACTACCTCGAGTTGTGTACATGTCTGAACAGAAATTGGAAAATAAGGCCGGAAAAGTTTTTTTCTTTTTATGTTAACATAATGAAAAGTCTTGCAAGCATTTTTGTCTCCCATTTCAACAAATCTCTAATGAAGTTAACAACAGGAGAGCAGCCCGATAAGATTTATGGCCCCAGTAAAGGAGATCAGCAATGCCCTGTGTGCGGATGGAGACTCGAGGCTAACCAAGTTTCACATCATTGCGTGTAGGTTTAGCTATATTCCAGAAAGGGCATATTGTGGCTTTCGTGAGCAGTGAGCTAAATAGTTAAGCACCAAGTGTTTTTTTTGTAAAATGAGCTTATTTTAGGGGCTGAATTTAAACGAGGACATCACTGGAATAAAGCCAGGCAACATGAAAGGAGGTGGGAGGAATGGAGTGCTGCAATGAAACACAGACAGATACCAGCCTAAGACATCCACAGTGAAAAGTGAGCAACAAAGAAATTACAAAAGTAGTCCATGAGAGCAGCAGACAAATAAACCAAAGAAGGGAGAAAAAGGTAGAACTGTCCACTAGCGAGCAAGAATTTTTAAAGAACACTTCAACCAACAAATAAAATCGTTTTAAGCCATAAGAGGTATACTAAAAGCATACACAAAGTCGGACTCTTACGCTCAACCTAAAAAGTTTTCCATTTCGTACTGGGTGAAGAAGTTGCTGAACTTTGGGGACTGCTCTGTCTGGTAGTATGCTAGCTGATCACAGATTCTTCACCTCTGGAATACAGGGTGACCAGGTGTTCCGGATTTGCCGGGACAGCCCCATTTTTTCACCAGCTGTCCTTGGAGATTTCTGAAAATTTAGCTCATGACTCGGTTTTTAGAGAAGGTTGACTGAAAATGGAGGGAAGTGCCTTTTCATGCTTTCCAAACCAGGGGTAGTTTAATTAATTGATATAATTAGCAGGCAGGATACTGGCATACAAAGTTTCATTTTATTTATGTTCTTACTGCCTCTTCTGTAATTCCATGCAGATCAGCGCTGTCAATCTGTCCGCTCGGATAAAGCAGAATTTTAGTCCTCCTACTATTTTTGTGGAATATTCCCTTTTTGGCTTTAAAATTCTGTTCACCCTAAACCAGTAAACAAAATGGATCCGGAGAATTCTTCCAGCTACACTCCTGTGCGCTAGTATGTGGTGTCATATGGCTTTGTCGTGACTGTACAGAGCTCCAGAATTGATGCAGCAGAGCTATATATTTGCATCACTCCTGCACACTAATGTCAGTTTCCTCTGAGCCCTGGGACATGAAAGGCAGAACAAAATGCCTGAGACAGTTTGCTCTTTCCTGACTTGGGACTTTTTTAGATGGTAAAGAGGCCAGTCCACAGATAAGGGAAATGGTAAGGTAGTGAAGAATCTGCAGTTAGATTATCCACCAGCATGGTAGCAATCTGGTGAAATGGGTACACAATCCTTGGTTTGGTGGTGGTGGGTGGGGGTGGTGGTTTGCTTCTTGGCCAGTGCATAGCAGACTTTGATATACAGGACTATTGTTATAAGGGTGAGTGCAGTAAGCACATTTAAGTGTCATCATTGTTGTCTTTGGGATGCTCTTTACATTCTTTTGTCGCGATGGGTTTCCCAGTGAGCATTCCAAGTTCGGCAGTTACGGCTGGGAGCCACGAGCGGCTGCGGGGAGACACTCGTGCTGACTTCTCTTGCTTAAGAAATAAAATATTATCAAACTTTATCTGTCTCAATGTCTGATTTACTCAGGTCATAGGCTTTTTGTGATGAGGATGGCTAAGAAGTCAGCACGCAGGAACCTTCGTGCTCAAATCTCAGCAAGTAGTCAGTGTTTAGTCTCCTTCCCAGCGCAGCACCGCAACCCTTTACACATTCAAATAATCAACTTATTTTTTTGTTCGATTAATTGAAATCATTACACGCGATTAGCCAGAGAAGATACATAAGTGCCAAAACTGATAAGTTGAGTTGTAAATAAAAAAATAAAACTTAAGGACAAATGTAAAATACGATTGTTAAAAAAAAATCATGAAAGGGCCCAGCACCCTGTAATCAAAATTTAAAATTATTAGTAGATGTTAGAGGATAGCCAAATCCGTGAAAGCTTTTAGCCATTCAGTGCCATGGCCCTAAAAAGGAGACTAATAGGACAAGGTGTGTTGTGGAGTATATGCTAACACCAGGCGCTCCAGAGCTCCAAAGTTGTAGAGATGGAAGGGACATACTAGCTTCAACAGGACCAGCTGATTGACACTTGTGCAGGTCATGGGCTAGCAGGAACGTGAGCTGTTGGTTTTAGGCCGATTAAACATCCCAGGCCCTCTGAAAGGGACCGGGAGGAAAGTACCAAATGATTAGTAATGCAAGTCAATCATTCACTGAGAGGCCGGTCTTCAGATGCAAGGGCTCTTTTTCATATGGCCTTTGAATAGTCGTTCAGGGCAGGTACCGCCCTTGCTGGAAAGAGATGAACCAGAGAAGAAGAATTTTGATTTCAACGTTTCATGCAGTAAGGGGCCAGGCCTCGATAATTCAGTTCTTAAAACTTAAAGTGCTTTACAAAGGTTCCTTTCGAATATCTGGCAATGTGACAGAGGTCACCAAGTTCCTAGAGGCAATGTTTTAATCGTAGCATGCAGTTTGTGTTTTGAAACTTTGTAATGTTAATAGCTAGGAAGTTGTGTGGGTCTATTGCTGAATTTTCTGTTATTTTCAAATGTTTATGGTTGATGTGAGAATATTGAGGGAAGGGGCTGGAGGGGAGCAACTGGAGGCATTGGTACTGTGTCATGGTGCCAATACCCTAGGGGTGGGTTGCATGCTGGGAGTAGGTGGAAAGGTGGGCCTCCCACCATGGCATAGGGTTAGGGTGCAACAAGGGATTGGTAGAGGTTAGAGTCTAAGAGGGGCTTCAGGCTGTTTCATAAAACACAAAAGTTCAAACTTGACAACGTTTTAGGCACTCTTCATGACCATGGCATCACTATGAAAAAGGAAAAGTGCAGGTATAGGATGGAGGAGGTACAGTACTTAGGGCGTAAGATTTTGGTGCAGGGCATCTTGCAAAAGAAATATCTCATTTGGGCCACAGAAGTGTTCCCCTCTTACTGATAAAGACCAATTGAGATTGTTTCTTGAATTATGAGAATACTACTCCCATTCTGTTCGAATCTTTGTATTACAGACCAAGCCAATAAGGAAACTATTGAGGCAAGGGTCAAAGTTTGTCCGGGAAGAACAAAATCAAGTGCTTGTGTTGCTCAAATGCCTCATCATAAAAGCACCTACTTTGCAAACTTACTAAGATGACATGCCTTCCATAGTGACTGTGGATACTAGTGGTTTAGGTATAGGTGAGGTTCTCAGCTAGCTAGTGGAAGACAAGGAAATACTGTTATTTTTGTGTCTAGAAGTCTTTTGATGGCTAAGGAAAAGTATAGCACCATCGAAAGAGAGGATCTAGCCTGTGTGTGGTGTGCATCATTTTGAAAACTACGTATGGGGCAAAGAGTTTGAAATGGTTACTGATCACAAGCCTTTAATGATTCTTTGGCATGATAAAGGACTGGTTAAAGCAGGTCCAGGGCTTATACACTTGCTTTCTAAAATGTATTTAAAAAACTTTATAATGAAACACTTTGCAGGTTGCTATCATAACGCATTGCATTGTACCACAGGGGTGCCCTCTTTTGTGTTACCTAGGGGTAATGAGTTGGCTCCGAAGTGGGTGTTGGAGGAGTCTAGGGTGGACAAAAGAATACTGAGCTTTGATCAGATCAGAGCTAGGGTAAATGGGTTTCAACTCAAGAGCAGAGTCAGGTATGATGTGGGAAGAGGGTGAAGGATGTTGAGTTTTGGGTGGGTGACCAAATTAAAGTGAGCATGGTTTTAGAAAATCTTCTTCAAAGTTTTATCCAGACGCTAGAATTGTTCAATTGTCTAAACATTCCGTCATAGTGGAGAATGGGAAATGATGGAGCAAAAGGAATGTGGCCCACAAAAATTATTGTACTGGGGCTTCTGTTATGCCCGACTCCCCTGATTGTGTGAGAAGTGGATTATCTTTTGCTTCTTTGGGAAGTGATGCATAGGGAAATTACTGAAGTTTCCAGGGGGAGTGTATTAAGAATGACTCCTGTTCTCGGACTGGAGACGTGACTCTTCATTCAGAATGGGGTGATGGGTTGAGATGAGTATACAGCATATCAGTTTGCAGGTTCCCTATAACGGTGGGACTGTGAGGGATCAGTCTTCTGTGGGCCGGGGACTTGGTGGGCTTGCTATCCAGATGCAGAGACCTTAGAGGTGCGTAAGAAAACCAAAGTATCTGGATGATTATTCTGTTTCATGTAATACATTTTCATTTGCTGTTTTCTGTGATTTTTGACCATATTGTTTCAGAGAGTTATTATAGCGTTATTGTTCTTATTTATTTTTTGATGGCTTTAGTTTTAATTAGTGTTATATTTTACTATGTTGTTTGCATTAGCTTTGTTGTATTATTAATAGCAATTAATTTGTTTTAAATTCACCTCTTTATTGTTAATGCTACAAAGGGGGAAGATGTGTTATAGGGGTGAGCACATTTGTGTCATCATTGTTGTGTTTGGAATGTTGTTTACACTCTGTTGTCACTATGGGTTTCCGCATGACCTTTCTGACATCAGCAGTTATGACTGAGAGCCTGGAGCAGCTGCGGGGAGACACCAGTGCTGACTTCTCTCACTTAAGGAATCAAATATTCTATAACTTCATCAGCCTCAATGTCTGAATTACCCAGGACATAACTATCCACCTTGGCAGGGCCCTCTTCTCTGCACCACTATACCTTTCCTTGCACCAGAAAATACCACAAAGAGCTGATCATCCATGAGATGGTCACTTGTGTGATCAATGTAAAAGCATAGTGTCATCTCAGGGTCAAGATGATGGAGTCTCTCGTTTTTTTCAAGGGGTGAGGTGGGGCAAAAAAAATTAGCAAAGTGTTTGAATGGTTGATGGAGAAGTGAGTCCCAACCTATAGTAGAAGGCTCCCTAGGTCCTCATTACCAATAGGTCTGGAAAGAAGGTGGTTTTGAGTGGGACAGCTGTGCACAGGATCAAATGGCGTACAAACGTCATGAGGACAATTTTCTGGTTCCACTGAGGCATAACAAATGGTTGGGCGGCTGGTGGTAACATGTTAGTCAAGCCTTATACGAAGCACATCACAACCGGTGACTTAAAGGCAGTCAGTCAGGGAAACACAGAAAGGCCAAAAAAGCCAACAAAAAACCTTTCACTGTACCCAATGCAAGGACCTGAGGGTTTAAAAAAAAAAAAAAAACATCAGAAAATTTGCCTTGCAAAGGATCAGTGTTTCGAGCACCACTGACATTTTTTTCTGGTGACCATCATACAGTAAGTTTGTAGAAGGATGTATGGCTGCAAGGATGGTGTCAACCACCTTAGTTGGTAAACCAAATGCATTCAGCTGCTGTAGCTCAATCTGCACTAATGGAGGTGTAGCTTGTAAAGATATGAATGTAGAACTCTCCATTGCTGTTGAAACAGTAAGTCCTCTCGAAATGAAATCCCAAATAGATAAAAAACAAAAACAAAATCATGCTCAGGAACTGTGGGTACCAGACTCTCCTGCCGGAGGCCCTGTCTTGGGTGATGAGGTTAACCTGGTTCTGGTCTGTGTTGATTGTTAAGGAACATAAGCAGGATAGATAGGAGTGGAAAAGCATTTAGGAGTTCATCATTCCATTTCAGCCAGCCAATCCACTGTGACATTCGGAGACTATGCAATGTGGTTAGCAAACAGGAGGAGGTTCTCCTGGTGCTGCCACTGCCAGAGGTGTAGCACCTCCTGGCACAGGATCCAGGATCCCTCTCTGCCCTGCTTGTTGCAGCATCACGTTAGTTGTGTTGTCCATACGTACTTGATCCCTCCTCCATTTAACGGATAGCAGGGAGGCATTAGGACCACAAGAAATTATCCATAGCTCCAGAAGATTGATATGAAGCTGGCTCTCCATCCGAGCTGAAAGGTCTCTGATCTCCACCTCTCTCAAATGACTTCTCAAAACAGGAGTGACACGCCTTGCACCACTGTGAAATTTGGGTGGGAAGAGTGTTGCCTGCCACAGGTCAGGTTGACATCAACCAGTCAACACAGCAGATCCTGCACCTTCTCCTTTCGGATCTGAATGGTGTTGGAGAAGCAGCCCTGATGCTGGGTCCACTGAGAGGCCACTTTAAGGCCCACACCTGGCGTTCAGTTTAAGGAAGATACAAAAGGCCAGGGGCTCAGGACACCTCTAAGCAATCTGCTGTAACCTGCATCTTACTAGCTCTGTTTTCTAACCTTTACTATGACTCATTGTAAGTGGTATCATGGTGACCACGGACCACAAGATGGGCTGACTGAGGGAGACAGCTGTGGAGGCTGTGCTGTAATTGTTGGTGGTATAAACGTACTTGGTGTACCACATCTGCCTTTACGTTACTGGACTAATTTTTGGTGACGAGTTACCTGCTGAGGGGCATGTCATCTACCAACACCCTTCAGGAATCCTGCAAGAACCCACCCACAAAGGATATGGCAGACGTGCTAAAATGGATTTACATAAATTGATTCATGGTGTACGTTTCACCAAAGTAAAAACCCCTGGTTAACCCAGACTGTAAGTACATTTTAAATGAATTTATTTCATACATTCTTACCACCACAGCTGACGGTTTGTTTACAAAACACACCACCTACAGCACGTAGGCCACGTGCAGCCGAGTGAAGAATATTCATGAGAACTAGTGCAGCAATTCTGTTGTGTCCCAAGTTTTGGAAGCTCCTACAGTGGCCTAAGAGATCATAATCTGCAGTTCTGTGAACCACTACACTTCCAACAACTGGACTGCAGCTGTGATTTTTTTTTCTGTTTTCACTGCTTGGTCTTGCTAGATGCTACATCGCCATGCTCTGGTCAAACAAATACTCTGAGCTGTTTTAAAGTGGGTCTGCGAATCATGTTCCTCGGCTACTGTCTGTGACATATTTACCCCTGATAAGAATGTATCTACAGTGGACGATCATCCTTGTTTTGCATTGCCTGGCACAACTGATTTGTTTCAAGTAAGAACCTGCTGACAATTTGATATTCATTCAAACTGACAGAAACTTGAGCTCTTACCCTGTTGTTATATTGGATGTTGTTTTGTCTTGTTATTTTATCTCATTTTGTCAGTCATTTTCTTTAGTCTGTTGTTTTAGATCCACTATTAAAGGTTTAGAGAAGGATGGCTGTTTCCAGAAATTCACAATCTCCATAGTTTTTGTCTGAATTTGGTGAACCTTTGTTGCACTGGAGAAAAACTAAGTATATCTTTGATTCATATAGTATAGAGATTGTCGGCGAAAAGTTCTCCTTGGCAAGAAAACAAGGAGTGTTGTTCCACAACATAGTTATAGAGGGGCGTAATATTTATGAAAGCTTGGATAAAACTGCTAGTGCCAACAATGAGGGTGAACGCGGATACTTATATGAAATGCCAGTTTTAATGTTTGAGAAACATTTTGACACATGCATAAATATTATTATTGAAAGATAAATTCTTCATGATAACTCAATCCAAGGGTGAAAAGCTTGGAAAATATGTAGCCTCTCTAAAAAGTCTGTACCGAACTTGTGAATTTGGGTACCTGACTGATTCTCTCATTAGGGATCATTTGGTGTGTTGCACTAATGATACCAAAGTGCAAGAAAAGCTATTTGCTAAAAATTCCATGATGAAGGAAGCAGGGGACATTCTTTAAAATATGGAATACACTTTTGGGTGGGTTAGAGAAATGCGTGGCAGGGTGATACAATCTGTGGAAAGAGTTACTAGTCCTGCTGTGGAAAAGGACATAAGGGATAGCAACAAAGGATTCGCACACAAAGCAACGTGTGAAGAGCCAGCCAAGGTTAAGCCTAATCCGGGGAGGGATTCTAAATTCAAATGTTTTATATGTGGCAGTTCTAATTATTTGTCAAATAATCATAATTGGCATGCCTGTAATTCCATCTGCTGTAGTTGAGGAAGGAAAGGGTATTTTGTGCCCATGGCAAGAATGCTGAAATAGCAGTGTGACGGAAATTCCTGAAATGAGTCAAAAAGCCATTTTACAAGTTCTGCTCTCTTCCGTGGGTGTTAAACAGGTGTATGTGTGGTTGATAGGGTCACATCACTATGCCAGAGTGTGAAATCGCAATTGGTGGGAAAATTCTCATAGTTTTAGCAGATCTGGATTACACATTTAATCTTGTGGGAAAAAAAAGGATTGGGAGAAGTCATATGGAAGTGAGAATAACACACTATTACCATCTGACACGTGCCTAGAGATATATGGGGGGTTGAAAGTTTATCTAATTGGTTATATCATTGTGAAACGACTTAGGGACTACCCTTAATCTAAGTTGCCCTGAACAAGCCCTTTTGACAACCCAACCAACATCAGTCAAGGAATTTCATGATGTGTTCTTAGATGAACTGGGCCTTTTAAAGGATTTCAAACACAGAATTATCTTAAATAAGAATGTGAAGCTTATTTACATAAAGGGAGGAGGGTACCCAATCTTACGTTGAAACCTTCGGAGGAGGGGTTAGATAAATTGTTACAGATGGGAGTTATTGAGGAGATATGCTCCTCCACGTAGTTGGGTCCTACCGTTTTGGCTCCATAAGATAATGGTACAGGGCTGAGAATGTGTGGATTTCCTGGACCTAAACCAGTGCATTTGGCTGATGGCCCTCCTTTACCTAATATCGTTGAGACCTGGACTATGCTAAAATATGTATTTTCAGTTTGTGTGGGCCTTTAGGCTACTTGCTACCAAGTGCTGTTACAAGAAGATTTGAGAGCTCTCATATCTTGTCATGCCTCCGGGTGCGTTAAACTTTATGAGGGTATCATTTGGTTTGGCCTCAGCAGCTGCATGTTTCCGGAGGCTCATGAAGGATGTGTTGAAGGCGACTGATTCAGTGAGGTTTTTCAGTATGACATCCAAGTATATGGCAAGGACAATCAGAGTTATGATGTTAGTTTAAGGCATGGCTTGATGAGACTCGGGGCAAAGGACATGGGCCAAAAAGGAAAAGTGTAAGTGTAAGGTTAGTATTTCGGATGATGGTAAAATCCCTAGTTAGATTTGTCTAACTATTATTGTAGCACCTTCTCCATTTGACAAATATCAGATTAAATCATTCTTGGATATGCCAGAGTATTACTTCAAATTTGCCAGTGTGGTTCAAATAATAAGTCTCCAGCTCAAAAGGTGTGTGTTTTGATTGGTCCTAAGACTGTGTGGAAGCTTTTGGGGTCATTAAAGAAGAAATTGTGGAAAGGCCAACCCTTGGGCATTTTGATGTCTCCAAAAAAAACATTCTCACAACAGGGGCCAGCTTGAAAGGTTTAGGGGCGGTTTTGTCTCATATGGTGGAGGGTGAAATAAAAGGTGGTGTCCTTTGCCTCACACTCCCTTAAAGCAGCTGAGAAAAGGTATTCTGTTATCAAACAAGTTGGCCTTGGGTGTGCATGGGGGCAATATGCCATTTTATGTTTTCCTTGTGAGGTTTACAGTTTGCACTTAGAACAGATCATAGGCCTTTGGGCCAGGTATTGGGCTAGAGCGATACTGACACTGTCACTCTACGTATCAAAAGACAGGTTGAAAGCTTGACTGAATTTAACTTCCGTGGTAAGTATCTACCAAAGACCATCATCACTAATAAAGGAGTCCAATTTGCATTGAGTGAGACAAAATAATTTTTAGATGTGCTTGCCTTTGTACATCACAGTACGGCTATATATTCACCTCAGGTGAATGATCTTGTGGCAAGCATGAATCGCCTTTTGAGAGCATGTGTCCTATTTGAGAGGTACTCTGCTGGAGAACAGAACCTCTCAAAGCGTTTCTCCGGGAGAAACTGTGAGCACACTGAAATACTTCCATTGATGTAACTAAGGTATTGCCTTTTCAGTGTTTGAAATGTGGACTCACTGGCTCCAAACCCAGTCCAGCATGGTTGGTTTGCAAGAAGTGTGAAGGCAGCGGACGTTCGTGCAGTCAAGGATTACCAGAGGGGGTATAGGAGCAGTTTGATGAAAAGCATGGTGTGTCTGAGATTGGAAGTAGAGTGTGGGAGAAAATGTGATTGTTCCTAGTGATGAAGTGTGGAGCACGTCATGGTTGGCGAGGTGTGGAGTGGAAGGTGATTTGCTTGATGACAGTATTGAGGGTTCGCCATCTCTCTCGCAGCGACAAGATCTTAATGGGGCCAGTGAGTCTCATGTAGGTTATGCAGAGTCCAGCTATATACGGTTCCATTGTAGTTCTTGGTTTCAGGAGCAGACTGTGAATTCTTTAGGATTATGAATTGCAAAAGTTAGACTGTTATAGTTATGTTGTAGAAAGCAAACTTTTATATTAGCCACATGATGTACGTCATGCAAGTTTCACTTTGACAACATATTATACAAGGCATGTTTCTTTTGCAGTTATTAGATTGTTGTTCCGTCTTATGTATCTACGTGACGTTTTCGCTCCCATTTGATTTCCTATCTTCTTTGGTTATCTTTTCATTTATTTTTGGGTGGTATACATTCTGGTAATTCTTTAGGGAAGGAGATGTGTTGCAATCTGCATTTCATTGGCTCGCTGAGTGTTCCATCCTTTACTATGACTCATTGTAAGTGTACCATGCTGACCACAGAAAACAAGCTGGGCTGACAGAGAGAGACTGTTGAAGAAGGTGGTGCTGTAATTGTTGGAAGAATAAAAGTACGTGGTGTACCATATCCGTCTTTATGGTATTGGACTCAATGGCATCCTCAATTAAACTCCGGATTGGTGCAGAGAGATAGGGATAATATCTAAAATATCCTGGACTCGCTGTGGTGGAGGAAAAACTTTGAACGCCATACTGTCCAGGATCATACCGATGAATGGAATCCTCTGTGTGTGGCTCAAATACAAATACTGCTTCTTGATGGTAAACCCCAACAATGTTAGGAGTTGAGGCGCCATCTGGAGGTGGTCTACGGCTGACTGTGGTGAGTCAGCCCTCGGCAAACAGCTGTTGCAGTATGGGAATGCATGTTCTCCCAACTTTACAAAAATGGACAGCAGCCATTGCTAACACCTGTGTGAACGGCCCAAGGTATTGCAGAAGAAGAGCAGAGTAAACTGAAAGTGTGCCTGCTCCACCATGAACTGCAGGTCACGTCTGAGGGACTGCAGGACTGTTATATGGAAATAAGCATCCTTTAACTCCAAGGATGCCATCCATTCCTCTGCATCCAGAGCTGACACTATCTTTGGAAGGTTGAGCATTTTAAATCTGTACCTTTACAGACAAATCATCAGCGGGCAGAGGATCAAAACAAGCCTGAAGCAACAGTGCTTCTTTGGAATGAGGAAATAATGCAAATAGTATCCTTCACTGTACGAAAGCGCCCCTTTATGTATGGTCACCCCCCCATATATTGCTCCCAATGCTGATGAGTATGAGACTGTTAGTGATCTGTGAGCCTTCTATCGAGGCCCAAGAGATTGTGCTTTCTCCCTAAATCGTTATGTTGACTTGGTGATTACCTGATTGGCAAGACTTTACCCTCTAATAAGGCCCTAATAGATGGTACCCTGGATACTTAGGGCATAGGTGGTAAAGGGGTCCCCACGGGTGCAGCACAAGTTTGTGCCACCCTGGGTGATCCTCCCAAAGTACTGGTGGCAGGTCTGCCATTGCAGACTCCCGGAGTGGTCCAATCTACTAATTTTCGACTGCGCCGTCATCTTCTATGGCACAGTCTCATGCACTGCCTTACATATACGTCAGACACCCCTGAGGTACGCCTCTGCAACCCAGGAGGAAGGGTGCATTATATTTAAGGTGCAGACATATAAGCACAAGCTTCTATGTCTCTCTAGTGTCCCTCCTATTAAGGTACAGTATAAGTGCTGGCCGGTCCACAGGATAACATGGTTAACCAGGGCCGCAAGCTCCATTATGGTACTGCCTTGATATGTCGAGTTTGTTGTCAGACAACCTGCCTTCTCTACCCCAACACAATTCTCTTGATGAGGGGCATTTGGCATGCATCCAGGTGGCACACTAGAGGCTGCCCACTTGTCTGACTCCTCCTTTGTGCTCTGGCCGAGCAGCACGCACTATTTCCCACGCTTGTTGCCGCCAACACAGAGTTCTGACCTCCTACCTAGCAGCCTGGGTGCTCCCAGAGGTCAAAATAAAGGGCTGAGGCGGGCAGAATGTCACACCTCCTGCCTCCCAGCCAGGCTAGTGAATAGCACCATCAGGGCGGTGAGCTTCAAAGGTTGCACTGCCCCTGATAGCCATCAGCGCGTCCTCCAATGAGGAAACAGCTCTCCCTCTGCCCCCAGGCACATTTGCTTGTTGACCGGTGGGTAAATAGGTATGGAGGACTTGCACAACCCCAGCAGGCTGACCACACCTCGAAGGTGAGCAGCCCAGTCTGTGCACCAAATGTTAGTTTCTGCCATCTTGGGAGTGGCAGAATAGTGGGTTCCGAGTAGCTAAAGGTGATCTGTCCCACCGGATGTGGTCACCTCAGGGGCAGAATAGCTATAGAAGCTAGCTGCCCATTGGCCACTACTCTCCACACCCCAAACTCCCCTAAATCCCGACTTTAAGTGACAACCCTGACACCAGAACCTCAGATCTGATTGACCAACTTCAAGAAAGGACCAGAAGAAGCACTGCATCACCAACAACTGACCTCTGTCCACTGCTTCAGAGCAAAAGAGGGAAAAACTTTCCCTGAGACAACAGACAGCAAATTGTATGATCGACCTTCGTACTTCCAGACCAGTGGGACACCAGTGGAAGCCAGAAGCACCTTCACTCTCCAAGTTTCACTTGCCATCGAGCTTGCAATGGGATCGCCGAAAACCAGGTGGTCCAGTGTCTTCTGGGAGTCACAGTCCAGCCTGCCTCCCAGTTTCAGGCTGCTAACGCACTTCCTTGGACGCCGGTAACTTCCCAAAGGATTCTGGCCCCCCTTCCACTGCCAAGACTTGATGGTTGCCAGCTCAGTAACTAACCCCTTCACTCATGCTGCAGGTGCAGGGCACAGCATGCAACTTGCATCTGACATTTGCAACTCAGTCCCAGCTGAGATTTTGCATCTCCTTGTCAGCATAGACATGCCAGTGGTAAACTCAGCACCAGTGTGAGCCCCACTCAGCACCCTGGACAGCTAGGACAACTTAGCACAAGGACTCCATGGACCTGGTCAAAGTGAACTGACTGTTGTGGCCTAGTCCCTGGGCCTGCTCTAGCTTAACCTGCAAGGGTTCCCCGCAGCTCAACCTCCATGTCTTCATTTGTCACCAGTGGCATCCCTGCCATGGACTCCATTGAGGGTCCGGTTCAGCACCACGGACAGCCAGAACAACTCTGCACCAACACTCCACAGGCCAGGTAAAACTGCTCTGAATGTCATAAACAGGTCCCAGGGACTGCACTAGCTTAATCTCCTAAGGGTTCCATGTAACTCGTCTTTAAGTGCATTTTTGCAAAATATTACATTTTCCTTTTGACTTCAATGCAACATTTGAATGCAATTTCTGCTGTGAATTTCTATTGCTTCAAAGATCGATATCTGTGGTTCTCCCAAACCTATACTGTTCATTTTGGTGTCTAAATTTATAGAAAAATAAGCTCTATTTTTATAAATTGGCGTTGGATTTCTTTCGAATTGTGTCAACTACTTATTGTCCATGTTTGTGCTGTGAAGTGCTTAACACTTGTTCCTTTAAGTAAAGCCTGACTGCGCTTTGACACACTACCAGGACAGAACTACGGATTTACTACTGTGAATCCAAGGGCTATCTCTGGGGTACTGTGAGAGTATTACATGGCAAGCCCACACAACACTCCACTTTCCACATTCACTTTTTTCCAAGTCTGGTACCCTTTCGTTGGCACCCTGGAACAAAAGAAGGTTGACCTACTGCATCACAATTTCAGAGTGCTCCTCCAAGAGATGCTAAGCTGTGGGAGGAATGTGAAGTGGGAAGGGGAGAATGGATAGAGCACAGCCCCTTTGAACTATCTGCAGAACTCACCTGTCTAACATCAAGGATCTCCAGTCGGGGAGGAAGTGCAGTATTCTGCCTCCAATCGGCCCGGCATAAACCTGGGAGGGCAAATCAAAGCAGTTTAGCAACTCCTGCAGCAAAGGAGGGATAATTTGTGCAGTTTGCCCCTGCTGGCTTGAACTTTGTTCCCCGGTACAGTGGCAGCAGTCTTGAAAGGAATGAATAAGCTATTGCAGTACAGGATGAGAGGGTTGGCATTGTCTGTAAACCAGCCTCCTGGAATAGCCTCTAAATTATAGTACTGGTGGGGACATTTTTTAGCTGGTGACAATAGTCCAAAAACTAAAATGTGCTATGAGGCAACTATTTTTGAATCGTTCCAGTGCTGAATCAGATTTTAATCCTTACAGCTATCAAAGCGCATGCCCATTAGAAATGCCAATGTGTTGCCAGAAAACCCAGCTGATCTCATCCAACCATACCTGTTGAGCACAACAGTGGTACCAATGGCTTTGCTCATGCAGTCTGTAGAGTCTAGGCTAGTTTGGAGCACTTAACTGGCCTTCACTCTAATCATCCTTTATCATTTGGGCCAAACAGGTTACGTGATGGCGCTAGCTATGTCCCATATTGCCTCGGTGCATCTACAGACCAAGGGTTAGACTGGGAAAAGAAAACTAACTTTCTGAAAGCATCCATTTTTTTGTTTGGAGGAGTGGTTTTGGAAAGATTTTGGAATGACATTACTTGTTGACTTCTTGAACAGTAACGCTCTCCAGTGTAAGGTGCTTGGTTAGGAAGTCTCGGCTAATTGCTCAGTGAAGCTGGCCTTGTTTGAAGAATCTCAGTTTACACATTTGCATTAATCTCAATAACGGCAGCTGCATTTCTAGTGTTTCAGCTGCTCTTCATATCGCTACCACAAATAAACCACTTTCTTCAATTGCTGGTCCAAGTGGAGAGTCGAGCTATGTTTCTGGAGATATGTCTAGCCCCATGGTATGTCAAGATACTATGTCAAGATATGTCAAGATACTATGCATTATCAGTGTAAAGAGAGACTGCAATCTATTTCCTTCCTCATCATCATTGTCCTGAGGAACACTGGTGTCCTACCCTGGAACAGACTATGGGGGTCATTACGACATTGCGGTAACCGCCGTGCGGCCGCACTCCCGCAGCCCCCATTACGACATTCCCGCTGGGCCGGCGGGCACAAACCAAGTTTGCGCCTGCCGGCCCAGCGGGGATGAGGCCGCAACATAGGAGCCGGCTCCTAATGGAGCCGGCGGTGTTGCGGCCGTGCGACGGGTGCAGTAGCACCTGTCGCGCTTTTCACTGTCTGCTATGCAGACAGTGAAAAGCTGGCCGGGGCCCTGTTAGGGGGCCCCTGCACTGCCCATGCCAGTGGCATGGCCAGTGCAGGGGCCCCCAGGGGCCGCAGGACACCCCTTACTGCCAGCCTCTTCCTGGCGGTGCAAACCGCCAGAAACAGGCTGGCTGTAGGGGTGTCATAATCCCCAGGGCAGCGCTGCAAGCAGCGCTGCCCTGGCGGATTATCACCGCCGGGGCTAAAACGGCGGGAAACTGCCGGCCATGGCGGTGCGACCGCGGCGCTACCGCCGCGGTCGTAATGAGGGCCTCCGTACCGCCAGCCTGTTGGCGGTACGGACGCTACATTACCCCAGGCGGTCTCCGACCGCCAGGGTCGTAATGACCCCCTATGTGCCAAAAAAATGTGAATCCTCTTCTGATACTGATATCGAGACAGTGGTCTGCTGGTATTGGAATCCGGCTGCATACCCACTGGTTATGATATCATAATTTCATAGGGTAACAGGCATGTAGTGAGGTGGTATCGTATCATGGACCAGCAAAACTGGCGTTAGTATGAAAAGAACTGGTGTGGTCCTTGGTTGCAGAGTAAAAGTCTGCGGAGGAATTCATTTTAGAGGAATTTGTTGGAACAGCAGTGAGTCCCCAGCGGGCAGAAGGTGTTGAAGCTGAACCATCTGGCAGAAGTCAGACTGGAGACCCCTGCACATCCATGTGGGCCAAATAATTCTCAGAGGGTGCCAAACTTGCACCAAAAATCTGAAGCATGGCCTATTTGAAGTCCATTCTTTGTAGCATGACTAATGACGGACCTGGAAACTCTGTGCAGACTGGGAATAATGATGTGATAAATTTAAAGACATGGGGGATGTAATCTCTATCTTGATGTCTTTACACCTTCTCACTAGACCTTGAGTTGGAGGACATGTTTGAGTCTTGCTGGCCCTTCTTGTGCTTGCCTACACTTCAATTTACATGAAGGCATTGAGCAGGTAGCTAACTTTTTGCAGGGCAGCTTAGTGACCGACATCAAGCTTGTGACTTGAACAGGAGCGAGTCTGATGCTTTCAACGCAACCACTTCTTATGTTCTGTAAAGTGGAATTTTATTTCTCAGTCCCAAATAGCCACTGGATGCATGGCATATACTTGTGCACAACTTCAGAGCTGTGGCCTGAGCCCAAGCACCAACGGCATACTTTGTGCGGGTCTGTGACCCACCTTTGCTTCCTGCAGTATTAGCATAGCCTGAATCCTGTCATTTCGGTGTGGACATCATTCCCTACCACATTGTGAAAAGTTTTTGGGCATCGTCGGAAGACCAACAAAGTTGAGAGCAGAGATGTGAATCCAGTTTGAAGAACATGGAAAGAAAGGAACTGGCATCAGCATGCAGTCGTGGTGCCCATATGTGGCTCTGCTCCGTCCCTTCTGCGGCAGTATGAAGTCACAGTGAAGCCATTCTATGCCACCTACTGGCACGCAACACATTGCTGGAAGAATTATCTAGAATCAGTGTGGCACCTGGGGGTATTCTAAAGGTGAGGGATCTGCAACTAGAGAAATCCATCAGGATGACTGTTGTAAGTGCCACATATTACTGTTACACTTGCAAATCGCCCTCCTCTCTTGACTTGAGGCACAATTTAGTCCTCTGTGGAGCCACATCCAACAGTATAACATGTAATAACATGTAACTCTAATCCTTGAGGTAAAGATGAACTTAATTACAGATGCTTCTTTTTTTTCTCTGCTCGCACCAGTTCCACCTCAAAGTCCCAATAAAGCTTCAACTAAAAAACTGGTACATTTGGACCTATGTTAGAAGGGAAGAGGAGCACCGCGTGGCCCAGTCAACAATATTAACGGCACTATTTTTGTTGGTAATGGAGAAGGACTGTTATTGTCACTGAAATGAAATGCAAGGAAAACAAACTAATTAGCAAAGGTTCCTGCTGCTGTCAAGAAGATGTCTGGAGCAAAATGCCCTGGGCGACATAAGCACTTGTCTACTGGCATGCTGGCTAGCTGTTGATATTACCCTCCCTTCATGTAACAGCTAGATACAGAGGAAGGGAATACTCCGAAGTACACAGCCAGGATTTTCCAAATCTCGCATTATGTTCACAGCCTGTGTTCTGGCACTCTTTCCCATTTTTACTTATTTCCTTATCCAGTTCCTGTTCGTTTGTGTGCTTAGCTCGGTGCATTCAAACAGGGGTCATCATATATTGTTACTTTTGAAATATAACTGCCTTGTCTTTTCAGTGTCGCTTTGCTATGTCCCATGCTCGGCTGAACTACAAATCGCCAGATGAAACTGATTACATTCAGAAATGGTAACCAGGTACCCTTCAAAAGAATGACCTCAGAATAAAACAACCCTCACGTTTTTTATACGTTTTGGCTACGTTGAACCAACCCAAAATGATTTGCATGTTCCCGGTTGAATTTCATATTCCAACAGCGTTGTTATGAAACACTTATACTGTGCCAAATGCAAGGATTTCCTGTACAATCAGCCATTTCCTGCCACCTACTTCTTTCCATGAAATCATAGTAGAGAAGAGTTTACAACTAAATAAATGAAGCGAGATCACGTAAATTGCACCAGTGCTGTGCAATTCTGCACTGGTCTTAAATCGACATTTGCATCAGACGACTGATAGTAAAAAGGGCTCGGTTTGCAGCTGTCAATCACTACACATGGCAATTTCGCACTGGTCTTGATGCAAAGGTCACTGCAAAATTGCCTGGCGCAAATCCATATGGAATGAGTGCAAAACTACTTAAATGGTGCAATTTATGTGGTCTCGATGCCCGGAGAGATGTGGATACTGGGAATATTATTTTAGAACAATTAATGGAAGCCAGCTCAAGTGGTGAGAGTTTCTGATTCAAGGCAGATCAAACATGCTAAACAGAATTGAGGGAGACGGAAGAGTCACAATAGTAATAAGCATTAGCAAAGCCAAAAGGTCTCGCAGGTGAGTGAGCAGTTGGCGTTAACAATGTTTTTTTTGTCATGACGTGCAACATGGCGGAAAGCAAGGAAAAAAAAGTGCTATGTTACGGCCAGCACTGGCTGCGTCGAAGACATTTTTTAGGCCTCGGCTAGATAAATACATGAGCTGTCCATTGGAGACTATTGCTTATAGGAAGGGGCTTGCAACCCACCCACTGCATACCATTCGTTGACCTTACTGCCACTCTTCTTTAGTTGGACAGAACACGCCAGTCGTCAATTCCTTTTCTGTATGTGGGGCATGGACCAAGCACAAATTGATTAATTTTAATTAGCCTGCGTCCGTGCTGTTATTCAGGTACTATTTCTTTTCCCTCTCCCACCTACTTTTCCGTATTCCTGCCCCTGTCCCTCCACCACACCACCCCCGGAACTTACTTTAAACTTTAGCACACACACTTTCAACTGGCCCTGTGACTCTTCTCCAACTGTTACCCGATGGAAAGAAACTTACTTGCAAGGCCACTTTGACTTAAAATGCTACGTTACCCTATGTTAAAAACAATGTACTTTCACAGATGATTATAATGCACATATTTTGAAAGCATAAGCATTTTTTTAGATTCCTCTCCTCTCATTTGTAATTGCTGTTATTAAAACCCACAACTTCTTTCAATTACTTAACAAACAGCGAGCAATTTTTACATAACACGTGCCACTGTCTGTGTTTCCAAGATGTCGAAGACACATTCTATCATGGACACATTAATTTCAGATCATTCTTCCAGTCTCTCCAAACAACTGCCCTCCATATCACACAACTGCATGCCACAATTCCACAACTCACATTTTCACCCAACACAATTCCACATCATACCACATAATTCCACTCCATACAATGAAACTCCGTGCCAAAATGCCGACTCACACTCATGCAGCACAATTTAACTTCATGTAATTCCCCGCCATTCCACACACTTCCACTTCTAATTCCACACCATGCCACACAATCCCATGCCAAATATTTCCACTTCATACCACATAAATCCGCACCACATAATTCCACACCACGCAATGGCACTCCATGTCACAAAACTGCACTTCATGTTGCACAACTGTACTCCATGTCACAATTGCCCTCCACGCCACACAATTCCATGTCTCACAATTCCACTCCATGTAATTCCAAACCATGCCACACAATTCCACATTGTTCCATACCATGCCACACAATTCCACTCACCTCCACATTATTTCACCCACCGCATAATTCCCAACCCCACATTTCTCCCACACCACACAACTCTATGCCACAGAATCAAACTCCATGCCATGTAATTCCACTCCTTTCAACATCAGACAATTTCATGCCACGTAACTCCACTCCACATAATTCCACACCATGCCACAATTCCATATCATGCCACATAATTCCACTCCATTCAGTGCCACATAATTCCTCACTACATTATTCCCCATGCAACATAATTCCATGCCACAGTAATATCACTCCATTCCACGCCACAGAATTCAACGCCACACAATTATACATCTGACACTTGCATGCAATACAAATCCTCTCCACGCCTTAATTCCACTCCATATCATATGCTTCCACTCCATCCCACATAATCCCATTCCACAAGTCCACGTCATGCTACATAATTCCACTCCACATAATTCATCCCCACATAATCGCAGTCCTTGAAACACAATTGCAGTCCACACCATACAGTTCCACTTCACACCACACAATTTCACTCCACATATTTCCATTCCACATAATTCCACTCCACTCAATTCAATTCAATTCCCCGCCATGCATTTAATTTCACTCCACACAAATGAATTCCACTCCACACATTTCAACTCCACATAATTCGAGGCCATGTCACCTATTTCTACACCACGTCACACAATTCCACTCCATACCACATCATTCTTCTCCATACAATTCCACTCCATGCCAAACAATTCCACTATGCCACACAATTCCACAAAACATTTCCACACATTACACTCCACATAATTCCATGCCACTAATCCATTCCACCCCACATAATTCCACTCCATTCACCGTCGCACAATTCCCTGCCACACAATTCCACACCACATAATACCATGCATTTCCACTTCATGCCACTTCACACAGCACTGACACTCTATTCCACTACACACAATGCTATTCCACTCCTTATAGTGCCACCCAATGCCACACTGCTCCACTCCTCACAGTGCGGCTCCATGCCACACAATGCATGTTGTTTCTGTGCAACAGCAGAATTTTGTTAGTCACAGTCAGGTAGGTCAGTGGCTAAAGTGGTCTGACTGTGTCCCATCTTGTATGCTGTGGTGAGCAGAGCCAAATGAAAGTAACTCTACAGCAGACTAAAGAATTAGGAGGCCAAACTGAAAGCCCCTGTTTGTAACTAGATATAGTATGTATATTTTTAACAAAAACTAAGGGTCTCAGCAAGACCGAAAAAATAAAACATGCCATTGCCTGAACGTGTCAGCCATATACTTGTATTATTATTATATATATATATATTAATTAACAATTACATCGATGTGACATCTCAAACAATTTCAATGCTATTTATGAAGAGATTCCAAGGGTAATGAACACAGAGGACTGCAGAGTTTTACATTGCATTGTGGCAGAAAAAGTGGTCCAGTGGTGCATCTTACCAGTCTGTGGATTCGACTGCAGCAACTGACACCACGGTAAACACATAATACATTCAAGATTTGTTTTTCATACTTCTTTTGATTGGCAGCTATCCAGGTTACTTTGTTAACTGCTTAAATAGCTTCAAAACCCCAGGTGATTTGGTGCTGCACTAAACAGCAAGTTTTGAACACTTTTATTTTATTGGCATTTCAAAGACAACAGTTAAGTCATGTTTCATCTTTACTAACCATTGCATATACAGTGACAAGTACACAAAGGCTCAAAGCTTAGGTGTAAACTTTTCATAGATTATAGTCCATCAGGAACATTACTGCAATTCCCAAGCAATCATTCTGTCGGTAAGATGTTAATTAGGTATGGTGTCTACAGGTTGGTATGATGGAATCTATGGCCAGGTTGGGGTGGTGTTGAACATGTAGGAGAGTGTTACAGACTGCTATTACATCCGGGTCATTCATGCCAGTTATGTGAAACTAATCACCCTTAAAACTAGAAACTCGCCCTTGGTGTATACACTTCTAGGTCTCCATGGTTTCACTGTCTTAGTTATGATGTACCTTCTATGCACTGCCAGCTGTAGGCACCGTGGGGGGAGGCTAAGGGCGGGGGGAACAGAGGGGGGTTGCACTGGGGGCACAGGGCCAATCAATCACTTATTTCCCTAATGTGAACACCCCATCGGCTAAGTCATTTCTATCTGGCTCCATCGTCGCTCCCCGTGGAACCTCCTGAGTCGGACTCCTCCCCCGAGTCTGAGGTCTCCCAGATATCGATCAATTCCACCCACATAGGAGCTATCGGCCTATGCCTGGTCCCTCTGCCCTCCTCCCTCCCCAGGTCCCTCTCCTCTGCTCTGGCCCATGGTGTCACATCTATTATTCATGTGGAGAAGCTGGGTGTACTGTTTTGTTTCCAAGCCAATGACACCCTAAATTTACCCAAAACTAAGTGCAGGTCCACAAATCTGTTGCCAACTTTTTGGGGGCGCAGTCTACTGAACAACCCTAGCAAGCAGGTCGCTATTGAGTTCTCAAGTTGTCTATGCAGTACATAGACCCCATCCCAAAATTCTTGAAGTCTCGGGCATCCCCAGGTAATATGACTAAAATCTGAGTCTGGCATAAGGCATCACCACCATATATAAGCCGAAGCCGGCGTGAAGTAAGAGAAGTCCTGTGAGTATAATTATATTCGATATATTTTAGTCGTGTATTTCGGGATACTGTGGGTGCATATGCTAAAACCTTGCTCCAGTCAGTGACTGTAAGGGTCCTATTCAGGCCAGTCTCCCACTTGGTCTGGAGAGCATCCAGTGGTCTATGCACCATTCCAATCAATGCTCTGTTGAGCCAGGAGACAAGGTGAGAGCCCGTTCCAATAGAAAGCATGGTCTGAAGGACCCTATTTGTGGGTGGTTTCCCTACTGTCTTGCCCCAGAGGTCCCAGATAGCTCCCACTACCACCTCAAATGTCAGGAATTGTCTCTGGGATAGTTTGGTCTGGTCTACTAGGTCGTCAAACGGGATAAACAATCCCTGGCAGAGCACCTCACCTAAAGTTTGTATTCCCACAGTCGTCCAGTGACAAAGCTGTCTCATTGTGAAGCAGGAATATGGATCACCATGGGGAATTCCCACCAGTGGAGCAGCCGGCGCATAGGGGACCTTAGGGTTTATTTTCTAAGTGTTCTCTGCCAGTTGGCTAGGGATGTCGGCAGCAGTATACCCGGTTTGGGGCCCCAAAGGCTGTCTTTAAGTATTCTAGCTAAGATTCTACTCCGATGTGGTTCACTCTCACTGGCAGCTATCACTGAAAGCTCCACCCCGCTGAGCCAACGTGTAGGCCATTGGAGATGGGCCGCCAAAAATAGAGGTCTAAGTCAGGCACTCCAAGCCCCCCCCCCCCCCGGCTCCGGGGCCAAGTGGAGAGTGGCCAAGGCCACCCGCTGCTATCCACAATTCCAAAATAGCTCCCTGAGGAGTACATCCAGCGATCAAAACCAGGAGGCTGGAAGCGAAATGGGCAAGTTAACAAAATAACAGAGTAGCCTGGTGAGCATCACAATCTTAGTGAGGGAGACGCATGCCATAGTGGGCAAGAAAAGGGAACGCCAAAAAGTGACAGCAGACTAAAGTGCTCGAAGCGCTTTCCCCCAAATTACCCTCCCGTAGATCTCACAGCTCATGGTAAATCTGAATACCAAGATAGTGAAATGAGTTAGGCGCCCTAGTCACATTCTCTGGGCAGGAGTCCAGACGGGATGCACCACGGACCATCGGGAAAACACATGTATTCCTGCAGTTTAGGCAGAGGCCTGAGCAGGAGCCAAAGTCGTCCAGTAGCCCAAACACCTGTGGCAGCTTCGTCGCCCCAAATCCCTGAGATACATAAGGAGGTCATCCAAATATAAGGAGACTATATGGAACTGCCCGTGCCGGTGTATTCCCCATTCTGGGCCCACTTTTCTGAGCCATACCACCAAGGTTTCAATGGTGATAGCAAATAGCAGCAGTGACAGCGGGCACCCCTGCACGGTGCCTCTATGTATGTTATAACTGCGAGAAATTGTCTGCTCTGTTTTAACTCGTGCAGTAGGCTGTGTGTAAAGCAACTTGACCCAGTCACCCCAAGCATTCCCCAGCCCCAGTGCTTAATTTGTAAATAAAAACGTGCCGGTGCTCAAAGCCCTACTCGCAAACATGCGGCTGCTGCTATTAAATGTGGGAACATGGAATACTGAGGCAGCGTAGTCCTGAAGCCATCTCGGGCCTCTTCAAACCACTTAAAGTAATTCCCTGCCACTTCAGCTAATTTTTGCAGTTTTCGGCTTTCTCCCATTGTGACGCTTTTTCGTTTTTCTCTTCCTCCGTCTTTCCCACGTGTTGTTTGTTTGCAGTAAATGCTTGAGGCAGAAGACTAAGCGCCGGCCTCAAAAATAAGTGCCGGTGCTCCGCACCGGAAACCACAAGCACAAATTAAGCACTGCCCAGCCCCAACCGCAACATGGTGGCCCCAGAAAGTCCCAGCTCACTGTGTCAAAGGCCTTTTCAAGATCCACCAACACAATCATTGCGTTGGGTCCAGGTGATGGAAGCCATCCTAAAGCAGGGAGTAGAGTCTACTGAGGTTGAGGTGCCACGGGTAGGTATAAACCCGTTTTGATCACTGTGTAACAGAGAACTCATGTGAGATAACAATCTGATAGCTAGGGCCTTGTTGAGTATCTTAAAGACAGTATTAAGCAAGGACAATGGTCAAGAAGTCTGTAACCTTCACGTGAGCCAGTGTGGATTTGGGCAATGGGGCCACCATGGCTTCCCGGGTTGAGGCTGGTAAGACCCTGGTCGCATAGGCCTCAACATACATCTCCACTAGCCACGGTGCCAAGACCCCAATACACACTTTATAAAACTCTGGTAGCAGCCGTCAGTGCCAGGAGTCTGACCTGTCGCCAAAGATTTTATGGCTGCCTTAACCTCCTCCACCGTCAGCTGCACCCCAGAGCATCTCTATCCATCCCAGAAAGAACACACTGGGGAAGGGCGGCCAGGAAGTCCCCCATCTTGTTAGACATGCCCACCTACAAGGGGCCGTACAGAGATGTGTAGTAGGTCATAAATTCAGTGTATATTGGAGTGGGTGAGTAAAATATAGAACCCTCCATGGTAGTCAGATGGATAATCGGTGTCCCGTCCCACTGCACGAACTAGCCAGGCCAGTAAGATCCCCGTTTTCCCCTCCTCCTCATGCACTCTGGCAAAATACTTCTTATAGTCGTGACAATGAAGGTGCTCCAGTGCAGAATTGTATAGTTCCCGGGTCTCTAGTAGTCTCGTCTGTGCCCCTGAGGTGCCGTCTAGGTCATTGTTGTATTGGTGCAGACTGTCCTCTAAGCGTGTGATGTCACGTTCGAGGTCCCTTCTAATACCCACTGTTTGTCCCAAGCAGTGCCAACGCAGTGCCACTTTTAGGGCCTCCCACTTAATTCCCCAACTGGATGCTGTCCCGGGGTTCAATGACAAATATTCAGTCAACTTAGTTATCAGTGCCTCCCCAGAGATGTCCGTCCTTCAGTGCATTGGAGTGCAATCGCCAAGTCGGGACAGGCTGGCGGATCTCTGTTGTTTGTAAGGAGATTAGCAGTGAGCTATAGTCAGATATGGTCAGACCAAGGTATTCTGCGTGCGTAACCGTACTGCTGAGGGAGGCAGAGCAAAGGATGCAGTCTATTCTGGTGTGTACATGGCAGAGCTGTGAGTAGTATGAGTAGTCTCTGTCAAGTGTGTTTTGAAGGTGCCATATGTCCACCATGCCCCACTGGGCTACCAGGTCGTCATACCTGTTGCCTTCCGAAATGTTGCTGTGCCTCGCAATGGCGCGATCGATTGATCAATGAGGGGTTCCAGGACACTGTTAAAGTCTCCTCACCCCTTGAGGAGTGGGACATCAGTGAATCATGCCAGCTGAGCGGACAGGAAGTGCAGGAAAGGGATATGGTTGTGGGTATTACTAAGGGTTTGCCTGGAGGCAGCCCTTCACCAGTACAGAGCGGCCTTCCTTATTTACATCCACTGAGGAGGCATCAGAGGGTACCCCCGTTTTAACCCAAATTGCCACCCCTCTTGCAAAGGCAGAATATATAGTTGCGAACAGCTGCCCACGCCAACGCCTGCAGAGACGGTCCGCTTCTACGGCTGCGGCCCTCAGCATCCTCGGCTCGGTGTTCAAGTTTTTGGATCCGTTCGGTGAGTTAGACAATTTGGGACTTCATTGTTTGGTGAGCAGGCTGTAGGTCCTCCAGCACTGCCTCTGAGTCCTTCACCGTGTCAAACAGCTTGTGATGGTCTATGCGTAGGTGGCTTAACTCGGTCAATTTGGTATCCTCAATTGCACCCAGGATTCTATTCAGAGTGTCTTGCATATGGGAAGGCACAGAGCCCTCGGCCGCTTCTCCGTCTGTCCGTCCGTGGGCGATCAGGACTTGGGGGAGTCAGGTGCGATACCTGCAATTTGGGTCAGGTCTCCTCATGGTCAACATGTGTAAGCTATCGGAAGAGTACAGGAACCACTGTGTACGAAAACAGATTAAAACGTGGCGGGGTTAGTCCCGCAGCACGGACTCCAGTACCCGCTGGTCCAACGTGTCCCCTGGTGCAGCAGGCAGGGTGTGTGGGTGAACCAGGAAACAGCAACCAAGCTGGAAAGTGCAAAACTGGCCACAGCCCAGACACAGGTTGATGAGCCGCTGCTGGAGAGCCCCATTGCTTAGCGCTGACTGACGATGTCTGCATTTGCTGCTTTCCTCGATGCGCATCCTGCTGTCCTCCAAGCACCGGTCCAGTGGAGGCCAGGGTCGAAGCCCCTGCCCCCACCAGGCCTCACGCTACGCAGAGGTCCCAGCTGATTCACAGTCCAGACCCTGCTAGGGCCCCAGTCCGGGTGTGCCCGGGGTAAGACCAAACATCAGGCGTCCACCATCAGCTCTTGGGAGGGAGGCAGTCTGTCCACCCGGCCTCTCCTCTGTCCGATCCATCCTGGTCCTCCATAACAGTTTCACGGGGTCTTTCTCCATAGCAGCTCCAGTGGGGCTCCTGCAGGCCCCCACCGCCAAGTCAGGCTGTCCCTCTCGCGCTGACCAGGGGGGTTAGGACGGAGGGGTCACCCGCACACCCCACATGCTTTCCAATGCTCCTCATCTTCTCTCCTTCAGCCTCCCAGGGAGGGGCCCGGTCACTCCTCCTGTGCACGGGAGGTCTCCCCGCTCTGCGGCAGTGCTCAGCAGCCCTTCACGCAGAAAGCAGCGGGTGGGTCCGGCCCAGGGTCCCATCCTATGCGCTAACCTCCACGGCCCAGCCGCTCCCTCCAGGGAGCACAGGGGCAGGCCGCCCAGGCGGGCCCAGCGTCCCCAGGCTACACTGGCTGAAAGGACCGCACACAAGTGAGCCCTGACCCCACTTCGGTGGGTCTATGACAGGATAATTGGCGGGCCCACCCGTAGCTCCAGAGTTAGGCGACCATAATCTTAGCCAGTTAGGCTCTGTCCCCAACAGCACATGGTTCTAACAGTTTAATGCAAATAATGGTTCACTTCCAATTCTTTTTAAGCCCAATACTAAAATGAAAGGGAGATTTCTATATCTGCATTTCTGTCTTCTGAATTTAACTGGTAAAAACACACAAAGTGAGATAGTAGATTGTTTTTCCTTTCTAGTGGGGTGTTGTTGGTGCTTGCTGTGTCTGGGCAGAGTAGGTGCAGATGATCCTGAGCCTAGCAGTCTCGGGCAGGTGAGTAGTATCATCTTTGAGTATACAAGTCTTCGTGTGCTTTGTTTTGATTGACTTTTCCTTCCAGATTACTATATCCCAGAAGTTTTACTTTCTGTTTCATAAAGCCACACTTTGTTTATTACTTATTTTACCCAGTGTTGATTATTGACTTATTTGTTGTGCTATTTTTACGATTATGGCTAGCTGCAGGATTATCTCTCAGCAGGCTGTTGGTTTTCTTTTTGAATCCTCCCCTGGCCATGATTCTGTGACAAACTCTACATCTGAGGAGAAAGTCCAAGATTCTGGCAGTGAATTTTCTGTCTGAGAGGAATCATCTGATGATGAAGCCACTTTCAGTCTGGAGCAAGTTCCTCTTTTAGAGGAGGACACTTCTGTGCAGATAATACAGCAGCATTAGGCATCTAGATTGCAGCCTGGGGCTGAAAGGTGTCCCATTGGAAGTGCTGAACTCTGGGCTGCCCAAACATGGTGCAGCATATGTTGCCTGCCTTTGCTGGTGTCGCAGGGTGTAGAGTGAATACTGAAAACATTTTGCCAGAAAATGTATTTCCGGTATTTATGGATGATGTATTTTTGGAATAAATTGTTGACCAGATAAATTTGTATGACGAACAGTATTTGAGGGACAACAGTGCCAGATGTAAGCCCTGCTCTAGAACTAGCCATAAATCTGGATGAGTTGAAGAAATTCTTGAGTTTAACTTATTTGATGGGCTTGATAAGGAAGCCGTCAATGTCTTCATATTGGTCTACTAGTCCCTTGATGGCATCAGCTACTTTTCTGCAACCATGAGTCATGATCAGTATTTGCTTCCACTTTGGATACTGCATTTTGTTGATAATCCTTCAGCACTGCCACAAGATCATCCTGATTGTGACCGTCTCTTCAGGATTTGGCCTGTCTTTAATCACTTTGTAGATCGCTTTTCATAGATCTATGTTCCAGGGAAGGAAATAGCTGTGGGTGAGTCTTTAGTACTGTTCAAGGGGCCGTCTTGTCTTTATGCAGTACATTCCTAGCAAGAGGGCACATTATGGAATTAAGATGTATATGCTGTCTGAGGGTAGTACTGGATATATCTATAACTGCAGGGTGTACACTGGTAGGAATTTCCACTATTGACCCCCTTAGACTGACCTTCCACTTTTGGAGTCAGTGAGAAAATTGTGTGGGGACTTGGTACAGGACTTTTCAACAAAGGGAACCATTTATTCAGAGATAACTTCTACTATGCAGTGCAATTGTTCAAGTAATTGTTCAAAGTGGACACAGTTGCATGTGGCATAATCTACTATAACTGTAAAGGTTACCCTAACGAGCTTGGTTGTAAAAAAAAAAAACTACAGAGGAGACAGTGCAGTGCCTTGCATAGTGATGAACTTCTAGCTGTGAAATTTTCAAACAGAAGAGATGTCTACTTGCTGACTACCATTCATGACGAAAGTACTTCACCTGAGACTGTTTGGGGTCAGGGTGCTGAAATGCGCAAACCTGCGAGCATTTTAGATTACAATAAGCGCATCGGTGGTGTAGACAGGGTAGATCAAAGGTTGGAGCCTTAGAGTGCTGCTCCCAAGTCATACATTTGGTATAAGGAGTTGGCTGTCCATTTGTTTCATTTGCCAATCTTTAATGTTTTTGTTGTATTCAAGGATTGTTCTCCAGATTCTAAGATGCCTTTTGTTCAGTTTCAGTAGTCTGTGTTAGGCAGGCTTGTTGTAGTGAAGCCAGCAAATGATCCTAAAGTTGGAGTGGTGGAGGATGTGGCTAGATTGAAAGATTGCAACTTTCCTGATTACATTCCTCCCACACCCAAAAAAACATTTTCCCTGAAGGAGATGTAGAGTCGGATTCCAAAGAGGTGTGCAGAAGGAGACTCGTATGCACGGTCCCCATGGTCCTTCTAATCCTGGGCTGTGTGTCTGCATGTTTTAAATTGTACAAGAAGCAACAGAATTATTGGTAGCAACCTCAAGCATAAAAGTGAACTGACTTGTCTATATCGTTTTATATTTTGTGTTTAGATTTCACAGTTGGCATTAGCGTGATGTATATAATTAGAACTGTTGTGTTTGTATAGTTTTTCATCTACTCCAATTGCTTTGTGGTTTTTTTTGTTTAAAAAAATGTGATGGCGGTGTGCGTGGACTAGCACTTGGCTGGCGGTATGTGGACTGTTGCTTGGCTGGTGGTGTGTGTGGACTGGCGCTTGTCTGGCGCTTTCCTGGCAGAGTGTGTGAGCTGACGCTTGGCTGGGGGTTTGCATGAGCTGGCGCTTGGCTAGAGGTGTGCGTGAGCGGACATATGACTGGCAGCATATGAGTAGTGACTTCTTGCTGGTCACTACACACACTACTAGCCAAACGCCAGTCTATACACTCGATCAGCTACCAGCCAGTGGGTTTGCGGTGTCAGTCATGTGGGTATATGAAAGTGATGGGCCCTTGAATGGTCTGTCTGGTGATATGAGAGATGTAATGTGCTGGGCTCGCGGTATGAATGGTCTTGTGGGTTTCACGCATAAAAGGTGTGTGAGTGCCCTGTAATGCGGTTGAGGCCTTGTTGCAACTTTACAGCCCACCAGCAGTGAGTCATTAGTTCAGTTTTTTGAACTTTGAATTACTAACAGTCTATGTCATTTTTGTGAAATCTCTTGTTAATAAAATGTACATTTTGAACCCTCGTGCCAAATCCAACAAGTATGTGTGTGTACTTGCGGAAGAGATAGTTGTGCAGTAATATTTGTCTTTTCTTTCTTTTTCTGCAGGGGGGCACAATGTCTCTAGGGGAGACATTGTTCGTAGTTTTTCGCAAACAAGACTACCAGGGGAGTACAGGGTGGTGTGCCTCTCGTGGATTCCATCAAGATTTCTTACCCACAATGCCCTGTAAGCCTCAAAAGGTGCCTAAAATCACACATTTTCATTGCATTTTTGTGCCATGTTCTTCCAAAATCAGAAGGAAACCACACGGTTCCTACCACCTAGCATCTCCCCGCTTGTCCTAATAAAAATGCTGCCCCACTTGTGTGCCTGGGCCTAGTGCCTGCAACAGGAACAGATCTAACTAAAATCAATGGGAGTCCTCGCAAAGGGACCCTCATTGACCTTGGTTTGCTTTGTTCTCTCACAGGCACTAGGCCCACCCACACAAGTGAGGTACCACTTTTATCAGACGGCTTGTGGGAATGCTAGGTGGAAGGAAGTTTGCTGCTACCTGCAGATTTCAGAACTTTCAATCATAGAAATGTGAGGGAAAAGTGTTTTTTAGTCAACGTTTAAGGTTTGCAAAGGATTCTGAATAACACAACCTAGTGAGAGCCACACAAGTCACCCCATCCTGGATTCCTCTAGGTGCCTAGTTCTTTAAAATGTATAGGTTTGATAGGCTGAGCTAGGGCCCAAAATCCAGAGGTAGGCCTGTTGCAAAAAAAGGGTCAGTTTTTGGTGGAGTAATGTGATGTGTCCACATTGCATTCTGGGATGTTTCCTGATGCAGATGCTAAGCCTACCCACACAACTGAGGTACCATTTTTATGAGAGACTTGGGGGAATGCTGGGTGGAAGGAAGTTTGTGGCTCCCCATAGATTCCAGAACTTTCCATCACAGAAATGTGAGAAAAAATGTTTTTTTGTTACTCAAAGTTTGAGGTTTGTAAACGATTCTTGGTAACACAACATATTAAGAGCCACACAAGTCACCCCATTTTGGATTCCTCTCAGTGTCTAGTTTTAAAAAATGTATAGGTTTGCTAGGTTTCCCTAGGTGCCAACTGATCTAGGGCCCAAAATCCACAGCTTGGCACATTGCAAAGAAAGGGTCACCTTTCAGTGGAAAAATGTGATGTGTCCATGTTGCATTTTGGGCCATTTCCTGTAAGGGCCATTAGGCCTACCTACCCAAGTATGGTACCATTTTTATCTGGAGATGTAGAAGAAAACAGAATAGTAGAACAAGTGTTATTACCAATAGCATTTCTCTGTGTTTGTGCATTCCCAATGTAAGGCAGTGTTTAAGAAAGAAGTCACTTAGAGAAATGCTCTTTAATTCACCTTAGTATGGGTACCCACAAATTCAGAGATGTGCAAATAACCACTGCTTCTAAACTCCACATCTTGCACCCTCTTTAGAAATACACAGGTTTTCTTGATACCTATTTTTCACTATTTATATTTTTCCATATGAATTGCTGTATACCTGGTACACAGTGAAAAACTATTGCAAGGTACAGCTCAGTTATTGGCTCTAGATACCTCGAGTTCTAGGAAAACCTACAAACCCTCTAGATTCCTGCAAGCAGAAGGGTCTAGCTGATATCGATTTTGTAAATCACCCATTGTGACGAAAAGTTACAAATGAAAACATTCTCACAAATTGCTGTATTTATCTACTACTTGTCCATTTTTTTTTATTTCAACACTTATTTTCCTTGGGAAAACCTTGAAGAATCTACACAAATGCCTACTTGCTACATTCAGATTTTTGTCTAGTTGTTAGAAATAGCTTTCCGGGATCCACTATGGGTTTCACACTCGTTTGTACAACAAACTGAAAGGAGGTTGAAAGCACAAAAAATAGGAAAAATTGTCTCTCTCCTAGTAAAATTTCAGAAGTGGTTAAAAAAAAAAAAAGGTTTTGTGAATCAAGTCTGTCTGTTCTTGTTCTACGAAGATGGTGATTTTAGCATCGCAAACCTTCTGTTGATGCCATTTGCAACAACAAAAAAAAAAACAGACACTATCTTCTGCAGCACGTTGTTCCCATTTTTCCCCCGAAAAACAAAATTTAGCTATATTTTGGCTAATTTCTCAGTCCCCTCCAGGGGAATCCCCAAACCCTGGGTACCTTTAGAATGCCCAGGCCGCTGGAAAAAAGACACAAATTTGACATGGATCGCTTATTTGGGCAAAACGTTATGGAAGCTTAAGCATGAACTACCCCAAAAATACAAACGCTTTGCACTGGGATGGAAAAGGCCTAGCAGCAAAGGGGTTAATGGCTGATCTTGATGGCTCAAGCTTTCCTGTTGTATGATGTCTGGACATATAGCAAGAGGCAGTCGAAAGAGTGACAGCTGAAACAACAAACAGGAGTAACAAGCAACAGATGAGGTAGCTAGCAACGGATGGGGCAACAAGTAACAAATGGGGAAGCGACAACAACAAAGAAGTAACAAGCAAGGACGATGGCGAAGCAACAAAAAAGCACCTGAATCCGACTGCCAGCAGTGGAGGGACATTGATGGAGCATGGACCAAGAACAGATTAAATGCTTTATTAAACAGACAAATGCACATTGGAAAAGAAAGTGAAACAGATGTGCTGACTAAAGAGGAGCAAGGAAACAAGAGTGATGCTGAAGCCAACAAACGTTAAGTAACAGGTAAGCTAAAAGTCCCTTTCGGAGGTGTTTTTTTTTTTTTACAGAAATTATAGATTGTCGCAAGTGACATTGTATAAGCACCATCTCAGATGAGACCTAAAAAGCTACTTTAGCTGCAGCTCTTGGTTTGGATGATTTATGCATGACTTCAGTTGTTGGTCACCTTCCACTGGGTGTCCGCGGCTATGTTGTTATAACCTTAATTTAACCATCCACTTTGGGCGTAGCTTTGAAAAACAATTTGGCCTGAAGGGTGTTTGAAAGCAGATTGCAATTTTCAGATTTCATTTAGGATGCAAAGTAGTTATACAGTAATTCCTCACGTGAATATATAGAAATGTATACACTCTGGGATACTGATGCACTGTACATGGACATATCTTCTCTTCAGTGACTGGTTTCTAAATATCTTAATCTGCACACTTTTGGAAAAAGTGACACCGTCACTAATTTATGCATGAGAGTGATTACGTAATGCAGCAAAGAACAAGTCATGTACTGCAATAACACTTTCTGGTGGATATTCTATCTAACCGCAGATTTGTCACCTTGTGAATTTCCCACAGGTGCCAGACTGGATCGGGAAAAGTCAAAACCAGTGCTTCTGTGTGCTGGTAGATGGCATTGCGCGACTGTTGACACCGTTATGCACAGGAAATGATGAACGGAGTGGCATAGGTAAGCCACCGATGTGCACTGACATCACTTACTTTCAAGAACTCTTCTGCACCCTCAGATGAGGATACCACTGGCAAACTGAACAACCAGTATATGGATTCTGAGACCCTGAAGAGGGAGGAGGGAAGGCAGTCCGGAATCTATAGTTAGATAGAACATACACCAGAAAACGCATTACCAAACGTAAGTAACTTGTTTTTCTGATGGATATTTTTAACCGCAGATTCCTCATCTTGTGAATAGATACAAAGGCCGTACCTCCCAAGGTGGTGGGTCTGTGAAATGGCTCAGACTAAAAAGTCCCGCAAGACTGAGTGGGGAAAATGCCCATCTTGATTAAACTGATTATTTAGGCAGTAGTGCTTTAATGCTGTGTGCACAGATCCCCACGTAGCCACCTGACATATCCAGGATAGGCACAACTTCTGTCAATGCAGTGGTGGCAGACTTGGCTCTGGTGGAGTGAGCCGCCCTTAGGCCTTTTGGAGGGTGCTTCTCAGCCAATGCATAGCAGACCTTAATGCACAAAAATGTCCATTGACAGATAGTTTCTGCACCAAATTGCTCTTATTCACCCCCAGACAATGGCTAATATCTGATTGTCCACCCGATGGTCTTTTGTATAATCAATATAGAAAATGAGTGCTCCCTTGGAGTTCAAATGATTGTTTCTTCCTCTTTTGAGCAGTGAGGCAGAGCAAAGACGGTTAGAAGTGTGATGTTTGTCCAACATTAAAATATGTTGCCATCTTTGGTAGGAATGCAGCTCAAGAACTTAACTACAGTTTGTCAGGAAACAAGATGGTGTAGGAAGAATAGGCAGACAAGGTCTGAAGTTTATTCACTCGATGAACAGATGTTATCGTAACCTGGAAGACCATTTTTAGGGCGAGGGGAAACAATGGGCAACTGTGCATTGGTTCACAAGGAGTACACATTAGAAATGTGAGAATTTTATTTCAGTCCCACTGGGGCATTAAGGAACAAGTTACATCCCTTTGGTAAAGCCTTATCTGGTACAGACATATTCTAGTTGCAGATTCCTTACCTTAGTATTTCCCCCAGACATCAGTCTGGATCAAGAGATTTTTATTAAGCAGTAGCCCTGCCCGCCATCAGGTGACATCAGTCGGCTCAGAGTCGGTCGTTGGCATACTGTGCGCCTGATATGACATCCAGGACCTCTGTAGGCACCATTCCGGGGCGCTAACTCTAGGTTTTTGTTCACAATTTTTCACGCCAGAAGTGTGGAGCCATGAAGAACACTGGTGCATCAAAACTAGAGCCCTAAAAGGGAAGTCCCTGTCCCTAGAAATCACTTCACAGAGCAGGGAGGATGGGTGGGTTGGTAAGGAATCTGCAACTAGAATATGTCTCTACCTGATAAGGTGTTACCAAAGGTAAGTAACTTGTTCATCTCATAGAGACTTCTAGTTGCAGATTCCTTACCTTAGAATAGATACCCAAGCAAAAGCATTCCTAGAGGAGGGTCTGCAAAAAAGGTCATACTAGGAAGTCCTGCAGGACCGAATGGGTGAAGTACCCATCCCTCCAGACCTGACTGTCCAGGCAGTAATGTTTGGTGAACTTGTGCAGTGATGCTCACGTTGCTGCCTGACAGATGTCCAGAACTGGAAGTCCACATGCTAATGACGCAGTGTTTGCAGCTGTCACTCTGGAAAAGTGAGCGTTCAAACCCCCTGGGTGTTGGTTTTTAGCCAATGTGTAGCACATTTTAATGCAGAGAATGACCCATCTGGAGATGGTTCTCTTCTGCACTGCCAAATATTTTTTTGCACCCAAAGAGTTGGCCATTCACCCGGAACTCTTTGGTATGATCAAGGTGGTGGAGTCTCTCCTCTTCCTTAGAAGAATGAGGGGGTGGGTAACAAAGTAGACAAGGTGACGTATTGGCCTACAAGAAAGGGCGTGACCACTTTTGGGAAAAAGGGAGCCCCGGTGCGAAGCACCACTGTGTCAGGATAGATGGAAAGGTAGGGTGGCTTAAATGACAATGCCTGCAGCTCACTCTCGCTGCGGGTAGATGTAATGGCCACATGGAAGGCTGTTTTTCATGTTAAAAGCCTAGAAGGACAATTGTGAAGAGGCTTAAAGGGAGCACACATGAGATATGTCAGGGCATACTGAATAATGATGGAGGAAACATGTGGGTAAGACCCTTAATCTAACCTGCTAACTACAGGAGACTTGAACAAAGAGGGCTGGTCAGGTAATCTCAGAAATCCAGAGATAGCAGACAAATAACCTTTAAGGGTGCCCAAAGCAGAGCCCTCCTGCGCCAAAGAAAGTATAAGTAAGAGGACCTCGGAAAGAGGGGGCAGAAAGGGGGTTAACAGACTTGTCTGTGCACCACACCACAAATGTGTTCCATAGCAGATGTATACCATTTTGTTTGAGGGACACCTGGCTGCCAAGTTAACATTACAGACTTTGGGTGGAAGGTCAAAAGCAGCCAAATGCCGCTGCTCGATCTCCATGCCAAAAGGCAGAGACTGAACCCTTCCCTGCTGCTACACTAGAAGATCCTCCTGAAGGGGCAGTCTGATCGGAGGTTCGATGGCCATGCTCAATAGCTCGGGATACCACACTCTTTGTGCCCAGTACAGAGCCACAAGAATTACTTAGGCACAGTCATTCTTGATCTTCTTGAGAACTCTGGGCAGAAGTGGTGTGGGTAGAAAGGCGTACAGGAGGCCTGAGCTCCAATCGCGACAAAAAGCATTGCAAAGCAAGTGGTGCCTTGGAAATGCCAACGTGCAAAACTACTGACATTGTGCATTCTCTGCGGAGGCGAAAAACATATAACCAAGGCTCTCTCTACTGCTGAAAGAGACCTTGCGCACTTTCGGATGGTGAAGCCATTTGTGAACGACCAGCCATTGTCGGCTGAGTTGGTCTGCTCTGACGTTCAGAGAGCCTGCCAGGTGTTGAACCACAAGGAAAATGCCCTGATGTTCCAGCCATGTTCAGAGGCACAGAGCCTCCTGACAAAGGGTCCACAACCTCATCCCACCCTACTTGTTGCAATACCAGATGGTAGTGGTGGTGTCCATGAACACCTGCGCTACTTTCCCTTTGCGAGAGGGAAGGAATGCTTTCGATGTCAGTGTGACTGCCCTAAACTCCAAAAGACTGAAGTGGAGCCCGGCCTCCGCCGAAGACAGGACGCCTCTGATTTCCACCTTTTCCACGTGGCAGCCCGTCCCAGTAGTGACGCATCTGTCACCCCTGTCATACCTGGTTGGGGAAGGGAAAGGGATCTGCCTCTGACCCGATTGTAGTTTAAGAGCCACCACTGGAGATCTTGTGGGGTTCCCTCTGAGATTTGGACCATTTCTGAAAAATGCCCCTGATGCTGCACCCACTGGGACTTCAGGTCCAACTGCAGACCCCGGATATGCCATCTACCATGTGCCACCAGCACGATGCTGGAGGCCATAAGGCTCAGCAGCCTGTGAGTCATTCTCACCTAAATCAAGGCTAGAGGCTGAAACATCGGTATTATAGCCTAAATATCCTGGAGTCGCCGCTCTGGAGGATAGGCCTGAAACTGCACCCTGTCCAGAACAGTTCCGATGAAGGGGAGCATACGAGAGTGAGTCAGGTGTGCCTGTGGCACATTTATAGTGAACCCCCGTGAATGCAGGCGGTCTGCCATAGTCTGGAGGTGGGAGACGACAGCCTGGGGCAACCCGCCTTCAACAGCCAGTTGTCGAGGTAGGGAAAGAATGGAACCCCTGACCTGCACAGATGAGCTTCGACCACTGCCATCACCATGGTAAACACCCAAGGGGCACTGGTAAGGCCAATGGGGGCATGGTGAACTCATGGCCTACGATGAACTGCAAGTAACATCTGTGGCAGGGCGGCAATATGGAAATACGTGTCCTGCAACCCCAAGGCTACCATCAAGTCTCCTGGGTCCAGGGCAGATAGACCATGATGAGCATTTTGAACTTCTTCTTGAGGAAGAGATTAAGGGACCGAGGGTCTAGGATAGGGCGGAGGCCCTTGTTCTTTCTGGGCACTAGAAAATAGCAGGAATAACAACCACACCCTACTTCTGGATCCCTTATAGCTCCCTTGGCCAAGAGAGCCATAACCTCCTCGCGGAAAAGTACCAGGTGATCCTTCGTCATCCGATCGTAGGATGGTGGCATGGGTGAAAGGGTAGTCTCAAAGGGGAGGGAGCAGCCTCTTCGGAGTATTTGGAAACCCACCTGTCTGGCATGATGGACTGCCAGTGGGACAGGTGATGGCGAATCCTGCCTCTAACTGGTCCATGGTGGGAAAGCATCAGATTAGGAAAGTTTGGAGGTCGCTGCAGAAGGTGTGGGGGTGGGGGGGGGGGATGAAGTGGACTGGCTGGTCCGCTGGTTTCCCGATTCATGAGGGCATTGGATCCCATGTCCCTGACCACGCAGATGCTGGCCTGCATGTGTGACACGGTTGCTAGAGGGGAACAAACGTGGTTGGGCACCCCTTGCATTGATCTGACTAGTGAGTCGGTTGTTTCTAGCCCACATTTATATTGTGAATTTCACGGCATCCCTCCCATCAGCAACAGGTTGGGAGAGAATGGCCCGGGACTCTTCTAGGGCCTGTGGCAGCACCTGTGACCCATAAAGTATGGGTGTGACGGCCCAAAAGGCATGCAGTGCTCACGGACCCCAATGCCAGACTGGAGCTAGGAAACAACTTCTTCCCAAGCTGATCCAGCATACTTGATTCCCTATCCGGGGGTGCAGAAGTGAATGCACCCAGGAATGCGAAGGCTTGGAAAACCAAGCTCTTAGGGGGTGAGTGTTGAGTCAGGAACATTGGTTCATTTGGAGCAGGTCTACAGCAGCGGGTGATTGTCCTGTTCACAGGAGTCCCTGTGTTGGGTTTCATCAGTGGTACGTGGGTGAGGGCTTCATTAAAGGACAAAAGAGGTTCAGAAGTGGAAGTCCCAGGCTGAAGCACCTGTCTGGAGGTTAATCCTGACTACCAATGAAGGCAATTCGAGGCCCATGACCGTGGCCGCTCTTCTCATCACTATTAAGTAGGACGGACCCTCCACAGTAGCCATAGTAGAAGAATGCATGCCAGTGTCAGGGTAAGTGTCCAGAGCACTGGCCTCATTCAAGTCCATCCGCCAGTCGATGGAATCTTCCACTGGTATTCCAAAGGGTCCAGCCACCCCTTTCAATCCTCACCGTACCCCAAACTTAAAGTACAAAGGTTAGGATCCGACCTGGAAAGCAAGGTCCCTGTCGAAGTCAGAAATGCGTCATGTGAAGTCTGTCTGGCTCCGAGTCAGAGTTGGCAATGAGGATGGGGTCGTGGTCACCAGGGGGCACGGGCGGCATCGGGAGCATTGACGTCAGAACCAGCATCAGGGAAGGTCGAAGTCGTACGACCGACACCAGCTCGGATCCAGGAACAGATCTATGGTGCCCCCCGGGAACATAGGCCGAAGCCATCGGTGCAGAACCCAAGGAGGCCCCTGCTGAACCGCTGGGCCCAATGGGGCCCCAGCAGAGTTGGACTGCTCAAGTAAAAAGTCCCATGGACTCATAAAACTCTGAGTTGGGCAGGAGTTACCCCGGCTACTGGAAACTCTGGAAGGTGCAGTGCCGAACCAGACACTCCGAGGACAGAGGCCTTGAACGGTGGAGGCCTGGAACGACAACGCTCATTTTTCCTTGTATTGTTGGCCGACGGGTTGAAGTCAAAGAACGCTTGTTCTCCCTTGACTTCTTTTTGTGCCTCGACTTACTTGTCTGCGACCATTCACTGGATCTTCCTCTCTCAACCAAGATCGGGAGCGACCCGTAGCCGAGCACCAGGACGCCATGAGCTATAGGGGCTGCTCCCTCAGAGCTTTCACGATTCATGGCCCAGCACTCAGAGCACAACTTCGGGTTGTGGGTGCACTCCAGACACCACAAGCATCCAAGGTGCGGATCCGTCACAGACACCACCCGATGGCAGGATCTGCAGGGCTGAACCCGGTCTTACGTGACAACATCTTGACGCACTAGGAGTGTCAAAACTCAAAAAACATTGGAAAAAAAGTTGGAAAGACCAGTCAAAAGTGAATGAGGGGTAGCTCTTCTTCAGATCTGTGCTGGCTGGAGCAGAAAGACAAGAACTGACGTCAGCTCACCGGGGTGGTGTTTATATACAGGGAGTGCAGAATTATTAGGCAAATGAGTATTTTGACCACATCATCCTCTTTATGCATCCAAGCTGTATAGGCTCGAAAGCCTACTACCAATTAAGCATATTAGGTGATGTGCATCTCTGTAATGAGAAGGGGTGTGGTCTAATGACATCAACACCCTATATCAGGTGTGCATAATTATTAGGCAACTTCCTTTCCTTTGGCAAAATGGGTCAAAAGAAGGACTTGACAGGCTCAGAAAAGTCAAAAATAGTGAGATATCTTGCAGAGGGATGCAGCACTCTTAAAATTGCAAAGCTTCTGAAGCGTGATCATCGAACAATCAAGCGTTTCATTCAAAATAGTCAACAGGGTCGCAAGAAGCGTGTGGAAAAACCAAGGCGCAAAATAACTGCCCATGAACTGAGAAAAGTCAAGCGTGCAGCTGCCACGATGCCACTTGCCACCAGTTTGGCCATATTTCAGAGCTGCAACATCACTGGAGTGCCCAAAAGCACAAGGTGTGCAATACTCAGAGACATGGCCAAGGTAAGAAAGGCTGAAAGACGACCACCACTGAACAAGACACACAAGCTGAAACGTCAAGACTGGGCCAAGAAATATCTCAAGACTGATTTTTCTAAGGTTTTATGGACTGATGAAATGAGAGTGAGTCTTGATGGGTCAGATGGATGGGCCCGTGGCTGGATTGGTAAAGGGCAGAGAGCTCCAGTCCGACTCAGACGCCAGCAAGGTGGAGGTGGAGTACTGGTTTGGGCTGGTATCATCAAAGATGAGCTTGTGGGGCCTTTTCGGGTTGAGGATGGAGTCAAGCTCAACTCCCAGTCCTACTGCCAGTTCCTGGAAGACACCTTCTTCAAGCAGTGGTACAGGAAGAAGTCTGCATCCTTCAAGAAAAACATGATTTTCATGCAGGACAATGCTCCATCACACGCGTCCAAGTACTCCACAGCGTGGCTGGCAAGAAAGGGTATAAAAGAAGGAAATCTAATGACATGGCCTCCTTGTTCACCTGATCTGAACCCCATTGAGAACCTGTGGTCCATCATCAAATGTGAGATTTACAAGGAGGGAAAACAGTACACCTCTCTGAACAGTGTCTGGGAGGCTGTGGTTGCTGCTGCACGCAATGTTGATGGTGAACAGATCAAAACACTGACAGAATCCATGGATGGCAGGCTTTTGAGTGTCCTTGCAAAGATAGGTGGCTATATTGGTCACTGATTTGTTTTTGTTTTGTTTTTGAATGTCAGAAATGTATATTTGTGAATGTTGAGAAGTTATATTGGTTTCACTGGTAATGATAAATAATTGAAATGGGTATATATTTTTTTTTGTTAAGTTGCCTAATAATTATGCACAGTGATAGTCACCTGCACACACAGATATCCCCCTAACATAGCTAAAACTAAAAACAAACTAAAAACTACTTCCAAAAATATTCAGTTTTGATATTAATGAGTTTTTTGGGTTCATTGAGAACATGGTTGTTGTTCAATAATAAAATTAATCCTCAAAAATACAACTTGCCTAATAATTCTGCACTCCCTGTAGGTCCTGCAACATCATATCCAGTGCACACGACGCAGAATGCAGAGACAACTGACAGCGCCCAGTGGTATTGCTCGAGAAAAATCACCGGATTCAGACTGACACCTGGGTTTTGGAACTCTAAGGTAAGGAATCTACAACTAGAAGCCTCTATCAGATAAGGGCCTAGGTGAAAGCATGTGCTGTAAAGCTTTCAGAAAACACATCTCAGCTTTTGATTTGAATAAGGACAATTGGTCAAGCTAACGGAAAAAGGCTACAAATAGCAACAGGTAACCTTTATCTGTGCTCACAGGAAGACCTTGATGGGCTAAAATCAAAGCAGCAGTTTTGCCTGAAACAAGTCCAACTGACTAGTACCACACCAAGACAAAAACTTGTTTGAGTGTCCTGCATCACAGATTTCACTGAAGGACACATGGCTGCTAATGTGACATCAACTACCTCGGGAGGAAGGTTAAAGAGGATCAACTGTTACCGTCCAATCTCCACGCAGACAGAGGCAGATTTCGCAGGCTCAGCTGCAGGTCCCTGCTGTGCTGCTGCAACAGGAGGTCCTCCCAAAGTGGCAGCCTGATCAGAGGACGGACACTGAAGTCACCACAATTTCCTGGCTCAAACCAGAGCCACTAGAATGGTTTGGGCCAGGTCATTCCTGACTTTCTTCAGAACTCTTGCGGGAAAGGCTGCATAGGGAAGGCATGCAGGAGTCCTGTGCTCTACTCAAGTAGGAATGCATCTCCAAGAGAGAGCCTTCTAGGGAACTCCAGTGTGCAACAGTGCTGATGCTGCATGTTCTCTGTGGTGGTGAAGACACTGAACAAGAGTTCTCCCCCTTTTTTTGCAGTTTTTATATAGTCTCGACCCAAAGGTATTGAAGCACTTTACATGAGCATAATTAACATTACTCAAGCTAACATCTATTTTTAAGCCATGAGCCGACACCCAGACTCAAACCTGCTTTCCACAGTTCCAAAGTCAGCAGCTCTGACCATAATGCCACCTTCCCTCTCCATAGTTGGGAGATGCCCTATGCCACTTTCTGGGGTCACTACCATTCCTTATCCATTATGTGTCACCAACCTACTTTGTCCACTGTGGCGTTTGAAGATCCAGCCAGGTGAGGTACCACCAAGGAAATTCCCTGGAGGCTAAGTCAGCTCCAGAAGTGGGGAGGCACGTGGTACAGCACCATTGCCACAACCTGCTCATTACTATATCACATTGCAAGGGTGTTGTCCATGAGAACCTTCACCAGCCATCCCTTGATGAAGGGCAATGAGGAGACAAGCAAATCACACAACTTCAGCACGTTGGTGTGGAGGCATATTTCCGTTGGAGATTAATGTCCTTTGATCTTCAACTCTCCCAGATGACTTCCACAACCCATTAGCAATGCATTAGCCACCACCCCCAACTCTGGGTAGGGGCAGAGAGAGGGTCTGTTGCTCGTTCAATTGCTATGGAGCAAGCACCACTTCAGGTCTTTTGACACCTCCACCAACACATGGATGGAGACATGTTCCCTTAGTGCTGGGCCCACCAAGGCTTCAGGTCCCACCACAAAGCTTTTATGTGCCACAAAGCATGGTTAGTGAGCGGGATGGAGTAGGCTAGCAAACCCAAAACTATCAGTACCATACTTACTGAGACCCGGGTCAGAGGCTGAAACATTGGGATTAAAGCCTGGATGTCATAGACTCAGTCTTCGAGAAAGGCTTGAAAGCGCACCGTATCCAGGATGGCTCAGATGAAAGAGGTCTTCTGCTAATGAGTCAGGTGTGACTTCAGGAGGTTGACTGAGAGCCCCACATATGTCAAGAGGTTCATCATCTACTGTAGATGGTATACAACCAACTATGGTGAGCCCGCCTTCAGCAGCCAGTCGTCGAGGTAGATGAAGACTAGTACCCCATGTAGTAAGCTGGGTTCTGGTTGTAGTACCCCCACCTTTTTGCCTGGTGTCAGTATGTTCTGGACTGTAATGCACTGCGATCCTGCTAACCAGGACCTCGGTGTTCTCGCCTCCAAATGTGGTAAAATGGTACTTTTACCCCCCCAAAATTGGCATATTGGTGTACCAATGTAAGTCCCTAGTACATAGTACTCAGGTACCCAGGGCATCAGTACACCAGAGGTCTCCAATGGGCTGCATCATGTATTGTGCCACCCATGGAAGCCCATGCAAACTGTGTCTGCAGGCCTGCCATTGCAGCCTGCGTGAATCCAGATACACGGCTTGCCTTATATCGCGGTCACTGCACTTAGACACTGTAAGTCACCCTTCTGGTAGGCCCATCAGCCCAAGGCCAGGGTGCATGCACCTAAGTGTGAGGTTACTCTTGCATGAGCAGGGTGCCCCTACAAAGCCCAGATGTAATTCTCTAGGCTTTGTAAGTGCAGGGAAACCATCTTAAGGTATGCAGTGGACACTGGTCAGCACGAGTGGTCCAAGCAGTCCAACTACATAATAGCTTCTCTAAACCTAGGCATGTTTGGTATCAAACATGTTGGAACCATGCAACTACACCGATTCCAGTGCTAGTTGCATAATCCCCTGTACTATGTTGGTTCCTTAGCGGATTCCCCAGGTCAGCCTGTGCAGCCTTATGGGGTCTGGCTGTTGCTGACACCAGACACAGCTCTGCTTCCTGCTGAACTTATCACAAGCATGGGAATGTACTGCAAGAGAGAAGTGTGACCACCTCTCCCTTTGAAATGGGTGCCTCTGGGTTGGGTGGCCTCTGTGTGCCACCAGATTGCTTTAAAGGGCACATTGTGTGCCCTCTATGCATAAACCGGTTTGCACTAGTGCAGGGACCCTTGGCCCCTGCTCTGGTGCAAAACCACACGAAGGACAGGAGAGTGTCCACCCACCATTTCCAGCTCCTCCCCTAGGGATGTGCACCAAGCTCTGCCAGGTGGGCGGTTGATTCTTCCATCCTAAAAGTAAGAGGTGCAGAGGCCCCTGGGAGTATATGTGGAAAAGTACCATCTTGCCTGGCATGTTACCCCCATATTTCACTGTATATATGTTGTTTTAGTCTATATGTCACTGGGACCCTGCCAGGCAGGAGCCCCAGTGCTCATAAGTATGTGCCCTGTATGTGTTCCCTGTGTGATGCCTAACTGTCTCACTGAGGCTCTGCTATCCAGAACCTCAGTGGTTATGCTCTCTCTCTGCTTTCCAAATTTGTCACTAACAGGCTAGTGACTTAATTTACCAATTCACATTGGCATACTGGTACACCCATATAATTCCCTAGTATATGGTACTGAGGTACCCAGGGTATTGGGGTTCCAGGAGATCCCTATGGGCTGCAGCATTTCTTTTGCCACCCATAGGGAGCTCTGACAATTCTTACACAGGCCTGCCATTGCAGCCTGTGTGAAATAACGTCCACGTTATTTCACAGCCATTTACCACTGCACTTAAGTAACTTATAAGTCACCTACATGTCTAACCTTCACCTGGTGAAGGTTGGGTGCAAAGTTACTTAGTGTGTGGGCACCCTGGCACTAGCCAAGGTGCCCCCACATCGTTCAGGGCAAATTCCCCAGACTTTGTGAGTGCGGGGACACCATTACATGCGTGCACTACACATAGGTCAATACCTATGTGTAGCGTCACAATGGTAACGCCGAACATAGCCATGTAACATGTCTAAGATCATGGAATTGTCACCCCAATACCATTCTGGTATTGGGGGAACAATTCCATGATCCCCCAGGTCTCTAGCACAGCACCCGGGTACTGCCAAACTGCCTTTCCGGGGTCTCCACTGCAGCTGCTGCCAACCCCTCAGACAGGTTTCTGCCCTCCCGGGGTCAAGGCAGACCTGGCCCAGGAAGGCAGAACAAAGGATTTCCTCTGAGAGAGGGTGTTACACCCTCTCCCTTTGGAAATAGGTGTGAAGGCTGGGGAGGAGTAGCCTGCCCCAGCCTCTGGAAATGCTTTGAAGGGCACAGATGGTGCCCATCTCTGCATAAGCCAGGCTACACCGGTTTAGGGATCCCCCAGCCCTGCTCTGGTGCGAAACTGGACAAAGGAAAGGGGAGTGACCACTCCCCTGACCTGCACCTCCCAGGGGAGGTGCCCTGAGCTCCTCCAGTGTGTCCCAGACCTCTGCCATCTTGGAAACAGAGGTGTTGGGGGCACACTGGACTGCTCTGAGTGGCCAGTCCCATCAGTTGACGTCAGAGGCTCCTTCTGATAGGCTCTTACCTCTCTTGGTAGCCAATCCTCCTAACCTGGTAGGCAAACCTCCTTTTCTGGCTATTTAGGGTCTCTGCTTTGGGGAATTCTTTAGATAACGAATGCAAGAGCTCACCAGAGTTCCTCTGCATCTCCCTCTTCACCTTCTGCCAAAGGATCGACCGCTGACTGCTCAGGACGCCTGCAAAACTGCTACAAAGTAGCAAGACGACTACTAGCAACCTTGTATCGCCTCATCCTTCCGGCTTTCTCGACTGTTTCCAGGTGGTGCATGCTCTGGGGTAGCCTGCCTCCTCCCTGCACCAGGAGCTCTGAAGAAATCTTCCATGGGTCGACGGAATCTTCCCCCTGCTAACGCAGGCACCAAAAGACTGCATCACTGGTCCTCTGGGTCCCCTCTCATCCTGACGAGCGTGGTCCCTGGAACTCAGCAACTCTGTCCAAGTGACTCCCACAGTCCAGTGACTCTTCAGTCCAAGTTTGGTGGAGGTAAGTCCTTGCCTCCCCACGCTAGACTGCATTGCTGGGTGCCGCGTGATTTACAGCTGCTCCGGCTCCTGTGCACTCTTCCAGGATTTCCTTCGTGCGCAGCCAAGCCTGGGTCCCCGACACTCTATCCTGCAGTGCACAACCTTCTGAGTTGTCCTGTGGTGTCGTGGGACTCCCTTTTGTGACTTTGTGTGGACTCCGGTTCACTTTCCTTCCAAGTGCCTGTTCAGGTACTTCTGCAGGTGCTGTCTGCTTCTGTGAGGGCTCCCTGAGTTGCTGGGCGCCGCCCCCTCTGTCTCCTCCTCCAAGTGGCGACATCCTGGTCCCTCCAGGGCCACAGCAGCACCCAAAAATCTCTACCGCGACCTTTGCAGCTAGCAAGGCTTGTTTGCGGTCTTTCTGCGTGGGAACACCTCTGCAAGCTTCATCGCGACATGGGACATCCGTCTTCCAAAGGGGAAGTCCCTAGCTCTCTTCTTTCTTGCAGAAATCCAAGCTTCTTCCATCCGGTGGTAGCTTCCTTGCACCCTCAGCTGGCATTTCCTGGGCTCCTGCCCACTCTCGACACTGTCGCGACTATTGGATTTGGTCCCCTTGTCTTACAGGTACTCAGGTCCGGAAATCCACTGTTGTTGCATTGCTGGTGTTTGTTCTTCCTGCAGAATCCCCCTATCACGACTTCTGTGCTCTCTGGGGGTAGTAGGTGCACTTTACACCTACCTTTCAGGGTCTTGGGGTGGGCTATTTTTCTGACCCTCACTGTTTTCTTACAGTCCCAGCGACCCTATACAAGCTCACCTAGGTTTGGGGTCTATTCGTGGTTCGCATTCCACTTTTGGAGTATATGGTTTGTGTTGCCCCTATACCTATGTGCTGCTATTGCAATCTATTGTAATTCTACACTGTTTGCATTACTTTTCTTGCTATTACTTACCTAATTTTGGTTTGTGTACATATATCTTGTGTATATATCTTATCCTCATACTGAGGGTACTCACTGAGATACTTTTGGCATATTGTGATAAAAATAAAATACCTTTATTTTTAGTAACTATGGCCCTCATTCTGACCTTGGCGGGCGGCGGAGGCCGCCCGCCAAAGTCCCGCCGTCAGGTTACCGTTCCGCGGTCGAAAGACCGCGGCGGTAATTCTGACTTTCCCGCTGGGCTGGCGGGCGGTCTCGTTCAGACCGCCAGCCAGCCCAGCGGGAAAGAGGCCTCCACGATGAAGCCGGCTCGGAATCGAGCCGGCGGAGTGGAAGCTGTGCGACGGGTGCAGTTGCACCCGTCGCGTATTTCACTGTCTGCGCAGCAGACAGTGAAATACATGTAGGGGCCCTCTTACGGGGGCCCCTGCAATGCCCATGCCAGTGGCATGGGCACTGCAGGGGCCCCCAGGGGCCCCGCGACCCCCCCTACCGCCATCCGGATCTCGGCGGTCCGACCGCCGGGATCTGGATGGCGGTAGGGGGGGTCAGAATCCCCGCGGCGGTGCAGCAAGCTGCGCCGCCGCGGAGGATTCAATGGGGCCGCGGTACACTGGCGGGACCCCGCCAGTGGTGCCGGTCCGACCGCGGCTTTACCGCCGCGGTCGGAATCCCCATTGAAGCACCGCCGGCTTGTCGGCGGTGCTCCCGCGGTCCTCCGCCCTGGCGGTCAAAGACCGCCAGGGTCAGAATGAGGGCCCATGTGTATTGTGTTTTCTTATGATATTGTGCATATGACACCAGTGGTATAGTAGGAGCTTTACATGTCTCCTAGTTCAGCCTAAGCTGCTTTGCCATAGCTACCTTCTATCAGCCTAAGCTGCTAAAAACACCTCTTCTACACTAATAAGGAATAACTGGACCTGGCACAAGGTGTAAGTACCTCTGGTACCCACTACAAGCCTGGCCAGCCTCCTACAGTATATGAATGGATAGGCCGGGTAGATGACATCCCTGATTCCCTTTGATAGGTGGGTCACTAAAGAGAGTGACCAACCCCATTTTAGGGCTACTTAAGGGCTCTCTTTAAGGGTGGGTCCTCATATTTGTCGAGCAAGACTCTTCAAAGACTTTTCTACAAGACATCTTCTGCTCCTGGCCTCCGGAACCACTGCTGTCTGCTTTGGAACTGAAACAAGACTGTATCCAGTTTGGGAGGACTCCCACTGCAACATTGTTTCTCCAGCTCCTGCAAGATTTCTTCAACATCCGTGAATGTGCATTCTCCAGGGTCACAAGGACTCTGCCTGCATTCAAGAAGCAAGGAATTTCCCTTGGAGTGAAGGAGTCACTCCCCTGCATCTGCATGCACCTCAAGAGAACGATGACTGGCTGGTGGACACGGACAAAAAAAAGCTCTGCTCACAGGTGGTGGTTCTGTGGTCCTCTTCGGGTTCCCTACTATCTTTTGATCCTCGTGGGAGACTGTGGGCCCCTGCTGCAGCCACTGGAACAGCACCCCTGTGTGCCGCGACTGTTGCTCGTGCCAAGACTTGTTTGCGCTTCCTCCAAGGATATCTCCAACCTCCAAGAAGCCCAAGCCTCCAGAACTCTGCAACTCCAAGATCAGCTTCCACTCTGCAGCTCCTGCGATGTGGAATTTCTGTTTTATTGGGCTGCTGAGGCCTCCCTGCGTCTCCCTGTGCCTGCTGCTAGTGGGTCACTCATGGGGGCTCTGTCGACTCTGGCTGCCTTTCCCTCCTGCTGAGGGTCTGCCCTGACTCTCTTCCAAGGGTCCAGTCACTAGGACCTTGATGATCTTCAAATGCCTACAACTTACCTTGCAACTACTATTTGCATTTGCCAAGGCTTGTTAGTGGCCCTGCTGGCCACTGACCCTCCTGCAATCCGGCTACTGACGTGGGACAGATCGTCAGTGATTTCAAGGATCTCCTGCATCCTCCTGGACTCCACAGCTGGACTTCACCTTCACCGTCCTGCAGGAACTTCACCTCCAAGAGAGTGGGCTTTGCCTAGCTGCACCGCTTGGGCATCCCTGAGTGGTCTGGACACTGTCCCCTTCTTTTTCAGGTTCTTCTCTTCCGGAATCCACCTTCTGGTTCCAATGACCTGGTCCACAGGTCGCAACAGCAGCTGGACTACAACAAGGGTTTCAGATGCCGCTTTACCACTATGCACCTAAGCTTACTGGTGTAGGTACTCCGGTCTTCTGGGTATCCACAGGTGGGGGCACTCTCCAACCTTTTTTATGCCAGCTGGTTTCTTTGGGTTCCACTGGGAAGGGTCCTGAATCCATAAAAATCCAACCAAGACAATCCCATGTTTGTCTATGGACACCCGACGCAATAACAACTCTGTAACCGGGTGCCGGGGATTACAATTACTTATCTCTGGTATTTTCTTACTCCCCCAGCCCCTTGGCTCCTAACACACGTAACTTGGTTGGTCACCTCTATTCTTATGCCACTTTCTTATTATAAATGGTTTGGTCCCCCCATAGGGCCCCATGTATTCCTGATTGTTTCTATATATCTTGTGTTTAGATATCTCCAAGTGGAGTTATACCAATGTTAGTTTAGCCTATAGTGTTGTAATAAAGGAACCTTTATATTTGCAACACCTAGTGGGGTTCTTTACTGACTGACTATTGTGGTATTGCAAGTGCTTTATACTCCTACTGGATAAACTTTGGCTGCTCACTGCAGCTACCCACAGAGAGCTTTTGCTATCTGGACACCTAAACACTATCACTAAGAGTTGCCTAGAATCTGTATAGGGTGCCACACCATAGGTGTACATAATAAACTGAGCAAGACTCCTACACACCAGATCTCCAAATATGGGCTGCGACCACCGCCATCATCTTTGTTAACACCAGAGAGGAATTGCTAAGGCTAAAAGGGAGCATGGCAAACTTAAAGTGCTCGTGGATCATCATGAACCACAGGTAGTGTCTGTGGGCCTGCAGGACAGGGATGTGAAAATAGGTATCCTGCCTCCATCTATACTTGGGAATCCAGGGCGCAGGGAACTTGGGCCAGGGTCAGTGTTTTTAATTTGTATTTGCAGTGCAAGGCGTTGAGAGAATGAAGACAGAAATAGGATGGAGTCATCAATGCTTCAGCACAAGGAAATAGTGGGACTAGCAACCAGTCCCTACTACCAAAATAGGTACCCTCTCTATGGCTGTTTTCACCATAAAGGCCTGCAGGTTCTTAGGGAATACAGGCAGACTGGCTTCTGAGAAGTGGCCTAAAGCAGTGCAGTGGGTCAAAAGGGAATGGGAGGACATAGCCCTGTTGTATAATATTCAGGAACCATTAGTCAGATATGATTTTTTCCACCCCTAAAGGAAGTGCCTGATCCTCCCAGATGGCTGTGCACCAATAAGGGATCACTAAAGGAGTTTGGAGGATTTGTATAGAGGGTGGATGATTGAGAGGAGCCCTGCCCGTGGTGGCCACGTTTTTGTCTGTTAAGCTCACGGATAGGACTGAGAAAGGGCTGAAAGGCCTCTTGTGCAGGTGGTGGAGTCTGATATAGTCCAAACACCAAGCCCCTACCATACCTCCAGAATGGAGAAATTGTTGAGAGAATTGCCTGACAGGACATGAAAGGCTTATGGAGAATGCCGTGGCCCAGCTCATCTTAAAATGCTCCAGTGGAGAATCCCTCTTCTTATCAAACAGGCAGGAGTCGTAAAAAATCGTGGCCATCAAGAATATCTGAACGTTTTCCGAAAGTCAGTAAACCTCATTAATACAAGGCGTCCAAGCACCCCGCTGGGTCCCACAGGTCTACTTAGACAGTATGTGATGACCAGGCCGGAATGGAAGACAAATTTGGCAGCACCCTGACCATCTCCAATGGTTTAGATTAAAGAAGACAGTTAGTCTTCAGGGACCATAAGCAAGATTTCACCCACCAGGTCCCACAGTTTGCATTGACCCACCTCAAGGAGAGCCTGGATGAGGAGAATATACACTTTCTGATTGCGTCCACACGTTTTGACTCAGTCAAGGGGCGAGGATGAAAGGAATTAGGGTTGCCACTAATGGAGAGTGTCTGTACCACCAGACTGTCAGGTATTTGATACTGTGTTAGGAAATCTGGGCTTCGTGGAGCAGGTCTGTGGCAGCAAGTGACGGATTGGTTGAATGGCGGACCAGATCACAGTTTTGCTCAAATGCCTCTCCATGTGACAGTGATGGTTTCACTAAAAGGCAACAGGGTTCGGTCAGTGCTTGACTAGGCTGAAAGACCTCTGTCAATAGGCTTCTTTATAACTCCATAGCAGGAGGTAAAGGTCAAGGGCCTTAGAAGCCATCCTCATGACTTTAGCAAATTAAGAACTTTGCTCTGTTGGTGGCCCGAGGAGAAACCAGACCAGTATAGGGTGCTGTGTCCAGCTCACTGTCATCCTGTAGGCCCATTTATCAGTTATCATCATGGGTTGGGGAAAACCCTTCCTCATCTCAACTACTGATGTCTCCATGCTTTGGTCAGAGTCCAAGCCAGAAGGTTGGTGCAATGTCTGTATCAAATGGATTTAGTAGCAGTGAATGCACATCATGACCTGGACGTGGCCCTGGTTAAGATGAAGCCGGTTCAGAATCTGACAACTCGATGGGTTGCATATCATCCTTTAGCGCAGGTGAGTTAGTGCCAGTGCTGGCACTTGAAGAACTGGTGCAGATGTCAGAGATATTGCCAATGCCGGTACAGCACTTGAAACGGGTTCAAGAGGCCCAGAGGATTCTGAGGGTGATCCTCCTGGCAGTACCTGAATGAGAGTCCCTGTGAATCATTAGAGCTTAAGGAGCAGAAGAGGGAGCCAGAAGCATGCCAAAGATGCCCAGCATGACCTCAGAAGAGCTGAACCTGCTGCACTGTTGCTGAATGACCCAGAAACGTGGGCTGCACTGGGACCACAGATGGAATCAGTGAGACCTAGAGGCATAGTGATGACCTTGCATTTTCTCTGGAGAACAACAGTGGCAGCAAGGGGTTGAGTCACGCTTGTACTTATGCTTCTTCTTCGACTTATCCACAGACTAACTGCAAGGAAGATTTACCTCGGGAATGACTTTGGGAGGAAGAGCAAGAGTGACTTAGACCTGGAGTGGGACTGGAGCAGAGTCTACTGGTGTTTAGCCACATAGGGCTTCTCCTCATGTTGTCGTATGGCCTTAGGGTTCATCTGGGAGCAGTTGTTGCAAGCCTTGGAGTCATGTGAAGAAGCTAAGCACGTGAGGCACACCTCATGGGGATCTGTCACAGACAGTCCCTAAAAAGTTTTATCCTGTTTTTATAGGGGCTGATAAGCTTTACACACTGGAAAGTTTTTTTTATAAAATCTCTTCACAAAGTGAAGGATGGAAGGACAGAAGATCCACGTCTGAAGGAGCTGAGAGTAAGGATCTGACGTCAATGCACATGGATGGAGCTTAAATGAGGCTCCGTTTGTAACTTCCTGGGTGGAACAACTACCTGTGCATAAGTGCAGAGCTTTTGGGTTCTATGGATTCAGTCTTGTGCCTGGGGGAAATGCATGAGGTGAGGAATCTGCAGTTAAAAGTATCCATCTCAGAAAAATGTTTAAAATAAAACTCTTTTACAGCTCCAACCCCACAACCTGGTGTAGCCCTTTGTGTCCTATAAACATGAACCTCGCCCCCTTTATCAGAAATGTGTGTTCCAAAGGGCTCGGCATAAAATGGAGAAGTTCTGGGTAGTAAATTAAAAGAGTGCATAATATATAGTCATTCCTAGAATACATCTTGTGTGCCTATAAAAGCACCCACTTCACCCATGCAAAAAAAAAAAAAAAAAATCCTCTTCGTGAAAAAAAAGAAGACAACAAAAGAGGGAAGTTCGAGGGGTGACAACACTTTGGGAAAGTAGCAAAAGTGCACCACAGCATATAGCGTGGAGGAAAGGGAGTTATCCCTCTGTTGTGCCCCAGGTAAAACATTCTCCAAAATTCTACACCGCTGGCATGAACACAATACTGTACAAATCCGCACACTTACATCCGATAGTTACGCTTAATACAGATATACAAGATAAAAGAGAAAAAGGACCTGACAGCCTCCCTCTCCAAACAGGGCAAAATATAACGAGCAAAGAACGACCATCGAGACGGAAAACCGCAGTAAAAGGAAAAGTAGACAAAGATAATTAATATCAAAGAAAAAACAGAGACTTCCCACTGTAGAATTTTCAAAATATATCCCTGATTGTACATGTAGGAATAGGAATAATGCACCCCTTTCCTTAATAAGGAACAGCACAATTTAAAACTACCAACAGCTGTTTAAAAAGGTAACTCGGAGCTAGAATTGGAGAAAAAAAGAAATCCTGAATTTTCCAAAGTAAAGGAAACGACGTCTGCCAGGTTTCCATCACTGCAACCTTTTAGAAAATTGGGCCAACTTTGGGCCGGAGCCCAGGGGATACATGGACAGGATAATAACAGACAGCGGATAAGATGAAAGTGAAACCAGTACCACAACAGACCATGTTCAGAACTATTGGGTACAGCAAATGAAGTAGGTGCCATTGTGAAGAAACAGAGCCCAGAATAAAAAGAACATACTGCTGCATCATAGACAATGGCAAAACATATATAGGAGCTGTTGGACCTGGCCCTTTTTACAGGGTCTTCCCCAAACGTTTTGCCTTCCTCCTCCTATTTTTTCTGACCCCTTTTTGTTGACGTTAGGACTCTGAGCACTTTATCACTGCTGCTCAGTGCTAAAGTGCAGGTGCTCTCCCTTCTAAACTTGGTATGATTTGCTCACACCTGATTGGCACATTTAATTTACCTGTAAGTCCCTTGTAAAGTGGTATCCCTATACCCAGGGCCTGTAAATTCAATGCTACTAGTTGGCCTGCAGCACAGCTTGCACCACCCACAAAAGTAGCCTTTCAAACCTGTCTCAGGCCTGCCACAGCAGAGCCTGCGTGCACAGTTGACTGCCACAGGGACCTGGCATCTAAATTCACTTGCCAGGCTTAGAACTCCCCTTTTACTACATATAAGTCACCCCTAAGGTAGGCCCTTGCTAGCTTTCTGGACACGGTCCTGTGTATGTAAAAGGTAGAACATAGGTCCTGGTAGCGACAGCCTATTTGGTTTCTCACAACTATGAGTGCGGCCTCTCTCACAGGACTGCATTGGAAATGCCCTAACATATGTCCAAGTAGTATCGTCTGATCTATGAGGGGTGGCCTAGGCATGATCGGTCTGGTTGGAATGGTAATGAGAAATGCGGCTTACTGGCGTACGTGGATTTTTTTATTACCATTATAGAAATGCCACTTTTGAGCATTTCTCTGTGCTTATGACTAGTGTTTTGCAGCTTGCCTCCAATCCATGTCTGGGGCAGAGTGACAGCTGGGCTTTGTGCATACTTTTCAGACAGCCCATACACAGGGAGGGTGGAGGTGTCGCAAGAGTGGATCTGCATACTGAATGGCCTTCCTGGGCTGGGAGAGGTAGAGGCGAGGTACACCTGCATCTGTAAAGGCTGTGCCCTGGACTCACACAAAGGTTTCATTTACCCCCCCACTGATGTCTGGAGCCAGAGCTGGAGGAGAGGGGACACATTCCTGGATCCGGTTAGTGCTAGTTGGAACCCCCTCCCCCCTTTATGTGGTGGCTGCACAAAATGAGTATAAGTACAGGGGGCTGCCCCCCCCACAATTTTAGACACTGATGGACTTGAATGGTCTGGGCACCAGACGTCGACATGACTTACCAAGAACCGCCTTGGAACTGTTCTGCAGTTGGACTGTCCTGTGACCTGCTAAGTCACTAGTAGGACTGCCACTGTGTTTTCTGAACCCTTGTGCTGGCCTGCTTGCCTGGGCTCTGGAGCCCTTGTACCCCAACAGCTGTCTACAGGGGCTAGGTGGTATGCGCCCGCCACCCCTGCACTTGTGACGCTTTTGGTGGTGTGCCCTCTGCTGGACAAGTGGAGCACTCTAGGGGCATCAGCATGTATTCTAGCCCAGAGCGCTGCCTCCCTTTCAGCATAGCACATGAAGAGCATTTTATTTCCATTCCTGTTGCCACAGCATGTAGAGCGCTTTTCTTTGGTCCCTGCAGCACATGAGGAGCACTTTTCTTTAAATAGTGCCCCCACGGGTGCCAGGAAGTGCCCCTGTGTCACCCAGTATGTGCCCCCCCGCCCACTTCACCGTGTATAGAGGCCGCAAGGAGCCACTGGGAAGCAGAGACTAAGCGTGCTTTGGTTGGTGCCCGGGGCACAGGCAGGCACCCACTTGGGTATAGTCACTGCCTGGCCCAGGGCACTGACCCCAGGGTTGTGTGAGCTTGTGCACCTTGTTGGGTGCGGGCAGTGGCTGCAGGATTGCACACCTGGATGGCAGGGAGGACCAAGGGAGGCCTCCCCTCAAAAACCTGCAGCGGCCTGAGTAATAGTCTTCGCCTCATCCTGCCCGACTGTGTATTGGCAGTGAGTTGAGGAAAACCGGCAATGACCAACCCGGCCTTTCTTTTCTTATTGGGGACCAGCGGAGGCCTGCCAGTGGGGATTGTGTGCTGTTGGGTGATATTTACCTGACTACTGCTTACTTTCGCAGAGTACTAGTAACCTGTGTAATGTTCTGTCAACTGCTCGCGTAGCAGGGTATGACTGGTACATGTCATGTTTGGTCTAATAATGTTTTATGCAATACAGTTTATTTTTATCTAACTTGTGTATCCTTTGTTGTGTATTTATTGTGTGCTGTGTGTGTTGTGCAAACGCTTTTCACAATGCCTCTGGGATAGGCCTGAACGATCGTGCCAAGCTACCAAGGGGTGAACAGGTGTTATCCTGGGTGTGTAGCTCTCTCACCCTGACTAGTGTGGTGGGTTCTTCTGGGCTTAGGTGCATACCCTAGCCAACCAGAAACCACATTTCTAAAAGGAGCCAATACTTCTTTTAGCACTTAATGATGAGAAAGAGAAACTCAGTAGTTCAAAAAACATTGGAAGTGGGGTCAAGCACTACTGTAAAAGAAGTAGGAAGGTTGACACAAGTCAAGTCATGGAAGAGAAAACGCACATGATTTATGGTATACAACTACAACATCAAACTATTGAAAAACCATGAAGAATGGTGGACCCAGAATTTGTAGATATTTAGCTGTGCCCGATAAGAGGCATAACGCTGCCGAATGAAAGAACCCATCAGCATTAAGTTTAAGGAGTAAAGAATGCTCCCTCTGAAAGAAGTCAAAACTACAGAACAGAGGCAAATGCAGTAAAATTGCCTGCAACAGACAGGGCAAACCCCACCTGGGTCCCAGTAAAAAGAAAAAAAAGATCTGGGTCCACCATCGTCCAATCATTACATTCTGTAACTGTCCAAAACCTGTATCCTTGAACAAACTGAAAGGGGGCAGAATCCTAATAGTCATCGCCAAAAAACATGCAGAAGTTCTTTTTAGCCATGATTTACAACTAAGACCTGTAAACAGTGGATCAGCTGGAAATATATGCCACAAGAAAGCCACCCAACTTAATGTGTGGCAAATCCCTATCTTTTGGCCACACAAACTGTAGCATCATTATTAATATCTCCTGAGAAGAAAATGACAAAACCAGTCACAGAAAACAAACTAAACCTTCTCCTTGAACACACCAAGGCAATAGCTCATGAGACTATAGCAGAAACAACGTGGACTGAGAATTTCACTGAAAGAGATCAAACCAAAACTCACATCAATCCTAAAACTGAACTTACTTATACAAATCCTCTGACATTAAATCCTTGCACACCTGCCTTTAGACAAATAAAGGACAACAAACTCAATTCAAGGAGGAGGACAAAGAACACTCAATTGAATGAAGCTGAACTTAAGTGCAGGAGCCTACATAAGCTCAAGAAACGACTGGAGACCTGCTCGGACAACTTACTGGAGATCTATATTCTAGCACCACAACTGAAATGAACAATCCAGGGACATCCCTAAAAATACAAGAATTCACAGGGATCCCAGCATCAGAACTATCATATAAACGGCCCACGTATGACCTTGCAGCTAAAGCCCGAAGAAATACATTAATCAAAAATCCATAAACATAGCCATAAGTACCTCTTCTGCCCAAGTGCTGTTAACCCATACACTGGATGTAGTCTAGGTACTGAAAACACCTACTTGGGTTCAGAGCCGGCAAACGTTTTGTTCTACAATGAAAAATAAGTGAAGAAAAGGACATTCAGACAAAGCACTTTATCTAAAGGCGCCTCAGAAAAATGTGCCTCAGAAAAAGAAATATCAAGGAGTATAATACAGCTGGATGTATGAAAAGAAAAATCTGCTTGCTCACCACAAGCACAGGGCACACACTCTCACGCTACAAAATATGGATCGCATCCGAAAGGTACAATCCTCACCACAATTACTAGAATCTAGTCATGAGGAAAAGCTAAAGGAATTGAGAATTAAAAACAGCACTTGAGACAATCATTCAACATACATGGCCATCCACCTCATCTGCCATTAACCAATATTCGAAGTACAGGGTATGGTGTAAAGTGAGGATCCAAGGAGGACTGGGGATCCATTATCAGAGGCAGACTCCCGAACCGTGGACGCTTATTTGTGAATAATAAACTCTAGCTCCATCACAGAAGATAAATCAGCTGTGCTGACAGAAACACTGCCATATGCAAAACAAGTCACCGAAATACACTGCTGAAGTATGAGGAAACAGGTAGTGCCCTGATGTACTACACTTTCTCAAATTATAATAAGGTGGCATTGGTATGAAGCACAGCACCTCCTTACCAGTGCTCGTCCTCAACTACCATCAAAGTTGTAATAGTTATAGATCTGACCCATTCCTAAATTGCACACTGTAAGTAACAGCTTATACAAGTAGCCAGTTGAAAGGCACAAAACATAATGACCTAGAAAGGAAGAAAACACAAGTCAGTCTACCTGTAAATCAGACTTGTGAGCTTTACGTCATAGCCGTGGCGAGTGCTTAATTAAGACAAGTTAGCCATGGTCGACGAATACAAACTGTATCTACTGAGAATAGAGGACATTGCACAAGCTATACTGCCATGCCAGACTACTGAATAGCTACTAAACAAGGACTAAAACTGTACATGCTAAAGCTCTGGTGGGACCAGTCTATGTCACTGAGGTAAAGGCAGCCAGTGCCTATTTGTTTAATTCCCTGCAGTTTGAATAAAGTCAAGCTAAGTGGTGGCAACTGGTGAGCACCGCAAGAAGAGAACAATCACCTTTTATACAGTTCAACTTGAGAGCGCGCAGGAACTATACCGCAATGTCTTAGTGTAGTCATCAAAAATGTTTCCCCATTGGACATATGGACCATCATTGGTTGACATGAAGCACTGTTAGAGAGTAGGCATCAACAATACATTTCAGACTTGTGAAGCCAATGTGACTCCACAATGAGGGCCAGAAATCGCCAAAAGTAGTTAACTGGGATTTGTTTCAAATTACTCATCAAGTTAGTATACAGGCATACCAAGAATAAGTAAAAAAGATACAGCAATCCAACTGGCAAGCTGAAATACCTCAATAGGTTTAGCTATAACACAATGAGAAAAAGAATAGTCACGGCCATAGCAATACAGAAACAAAGTGCACAGATGTTCCATGAAGAAACTTCCCTTCCCCGTAAACAAAAGGTGAGTATAACACCATCTAATCAGGGCTCTATTTAGGGAGTTTTGGACGGTGTCAGCATATCAAAAAATTCAGTAGAAAGGGAATAGGTCTTGGCATGAAGCTTCACACTTGCAGGAATAGAGCAAGCAGAGAGGTCTGTACCCCTCAACGCCTAACATGAATCTGCCTAACTACTAACTGTGCGAACACCAGTTAAAAGCACCAAAGCTTCACCAACACTCATATATTTTCCCACACCACCAGGAACCAATCAATTCATTGCTCAAGAAGAGCATTTGCAACATCCCTTACGTCTCCAATCAAAACAGACAGTAACTGCAACCTTGAACACCTCACGGTCCTGGTTGGTACATGATTAATAGAATGCTTCTTCTGCCTGTTAATTCTCCATGCTCCTTGCCAAGTTCTTCTATTCAGGCCTCGCTATCAGCAGTCTAATACAAACAATACTCCTTGGTCTAGCTAACAAGAATCATGAGCACGCTTCTGCAAAGAAAAAGAGAACACACTCTGGCATAGCTGAATTGTAGGCCTTAAACTAAAATGTATTTAACTAAATTAAACTAACATTGACTATGAACTCAAATAAAAGTTTATGCACACACAAGTGTAACTTTCAAAATCAAACAAAACGTGAAAAAATGTCATGATTACTTTTTTAACCACTTCGCTGCCAGGCCTTTTCCCCCTCCTGTGCCAGGCCTTTTTTTGCCTATTTGGGGCAGTTCGCGCTTAGGCCCGCATAACTTTTTGTCCACATAAGCTAACCAAGCCAAATTTGCGTCCTTTTTTTCCAACATCCTAGGGATTCTGGAGGTACCCAGACTTTGTGGGTTTCCCTGAAAGAGGCCAAGAAATTGGCCAAAATACAGGGAAAATTTTGTTTTTTTCAAAAGAATTGGAAAAAGTGGCTGCAGAAGAAGGCTTGTGGTTTTTCCCCTGAAAATGGCATCAACAAAGGGTTTGCAGTGCTAAACTCAGCAGCTTCCCAGCTTTCAGGAACAGGCAGACTTGAATCCGAAAACCCAATTTTTCAACACAATTTTGGCATTTTACTGGGGCATACCCCATTTGTGCAATTTTTGTGCTTTCAGCCTCCTTCCAGTCAGTGACAGGAATGGTCATGAAACCAATGCTGGATCCCAGAAACCTAAACATTTCTGAAAAGTAGACAAAATTCTGAATTCAGCAAGGGGTCATTTGTGTAGATCCTACAAGGGTTTCCTACAGAAAATAACAGCTGAAAAAGAAAAATATTGAAATTGAGGTGAAAAAAACATCAATTTTTCTCTACTTTTTACTCTGTAACTTTTCCCTGCAATGTCAGATTATCGAAAGCAATATACCGTTACGTCTGCTGGCCTCCTCTGGTTGCGGGGATATATAGGGTTTGTAGGTTCATCAAGAACCCGAGGAACCCAGAGCCAATAAATGAGCTGCACCCTGCAGTGCGTTTTCATTCTATACCGGGTATACAGTAATTCATTTGCTGAAATATAAGGAGTAAAAAATAGCTATCAAGAAAACCTTTGCATTTCCAAAAAGGGCACAAGATAAGGTGTTGAGGAGCAGTGGTTATTTGCACATCTCTGAATTCCGGGGTGACCATAGTAGCACGTGAATTACATGGAATTTCTCAAATAGATGTCTTTTTTACACACACCCCTATATTTGGAAGGAATAAATGTAGAGAAAGACAAGGGGCAATAACACTTGTTTTGCTATTCTATGTTCCCCCAAGTCTCCCGATAAAAATGATACCTCACTTGTTTGGGTAGGCCTAGCGCCCGCGACAGGATATGCCCCAAAACACAACGTGGACACATCACAGAAAACAGAGCTGTTTTTAGCAAAGTGACTACCTGTAGATTTTGGCCTCTAGCTCAGCCGCCACCTAGGGAAACCTACCAAACCTGTGCATTTCTGAAAACTAGAGACCTAGGGGAATCCAAGGAGGGGTGACTTGTGTGGCTCGGACCAGGTTCTGTTACCCAGAATCCTTTGCAAACCTCAAAATTTGGCTAAAAAAACACATGTTCCTCACATTTCTGTGGCAGAAAGTTCTGGAATCTGAGAGGAGCGACAAATTTCCTTCCACCCAGCGTTCCCCCACGTCTCCCGATAAAAATGATACCTCACTTGTGTGGGTAGGCCTAGCGCCCGCGACAGGATATGCCCCAAAACACAACCTGGACACATCACAGAAAACAGAGCTGTTTTTAGCAAAGTGACTACCTGTAGATTTTGGCCTGTAGCTCAGCCGCCACCTAGGGAAACCTACCAAACCTGTGCATTTCTGAAAACTAGAGACCTAGGGGGATCCAAGGAGGGGTGACTTGCGGGGCTCGGACCAGGTTCTGTTACCCAGAATCCTTTGCAAACCTCAAAATTTGGCTAAAAAAACACATGTTCCTCACATTTCTGTGGCAGAAAGTTCTGGAATCTGAGAGGAGCCACAAATTTCCTTCCACCCAGCGTTCCCCCACGTCTCCCGATAAAAATGATACCTCACTTGTGTGGGTAGGCCTAGCGCCCGCGACAGGATATGCCCCAAAACACAACGTGGACATATCACAGAAAACAGAGCTGTTTTTAGCAAAGTGACTACCTGTAGATTTTGGCCTCTAGCTCAGCCGCCACCCAGGGAAACCTACCAAACCTATGCATTTCTGAAAACTAGAGACCTAGGGGAATCCAAGGAGGGGTGACTTGTGTGGCTCGGACCAGGTTCTGTTACCCAGAATCCTTTGCAAACCTCAAAATTTGGCTAAAAAAACACATGTTCCTCACATTTCTGTGGCAGAAAGTTCTGGAATCTGAGAGGAGCCACAAATTTCCTTCCACCCAGCGTTCCCCCACGTCTCCCGATAAAAATGATACCTCACTTGTGTGGGTAGGCCTAGCGCCCGCGACAGGATATGCCCCAAAACACAACGTGGACATATCACAGAAAACAGAGCTGTTTTTAGCAAAGTGACTACCTGTAGATTTTGGCCTCTAGCTCAGCCGGCACCTAGGGAAACCTACCAAACCTGTGCATTTCTGAAAACTAGAGACCTAGGGGAATCCAAGGAGGGGTGACTTGCGGGGCTCGGACCAGGTTCTGTTACCCAGAATCCTTTGCAAACCTCAAAATGTGGCTAAAAAAACACATGTCCCTCACATTTCTGTGGCAGAAAGTTCTGGAATCTGAGAGGAGCTACAAATTTCCTTCCACCCAGCGTTCCCCCAAGTCTCCCGATAAAAATGATACCTCACTTGCGTGGGTAGGCCTAGCGCCGGCGACAGGAAACACCCCAAAGCGCAACGTGGACACATCCTAAATTTTGTAAAAAAACAGAGGTGTTTTTTGCGAAGTGCCTACCTGTAGATTTTGGCCTCTAGCTCAGCCGGCACCTAGGGAAACCTACCAAACCTGTGCATTTCTGAAAACTAGAGACCTAGGGGAATCCAAGGAGGGGTGACTTGCGGGGCTCGGACCAGGTTCTGTTACCCAGAATCCTTTGCAAACCTCAAAATGTGGCTAAAAAAACACATGTCCCTCACATTTCTGTGGCAGAAAGTTCTGGAATCTGAGAGGAGCTACAAATTTCCTTCCACCCAGCGTTCCCCCAAGTCTCCCGATAAAAATGATACCTCACTTGCGTGGGTAGGCCTAGCGCCGGCGACAGGAAACACCCCAAAGCGCAACGTGGACACATCCTAAATTTTGTAAAAAAACAGAGGTGTTTTTTGCGAAGTGCCTACCTGTAGATTTTGGCCTCTAGCTCAGCCGGCACCTAGGGAAACCTACCAAACCTGTGCATTTCTGAAAACTAGAGACCTAGGGGAATCCAAGGAGGGGTGACTTGCGGGGCTCGGACCAGGTTCTGTTACCCAGAATCCTTTGCAAACCTCAAAATTTGGCTAAAAATACACGTTACTCACATTTCTGTGGCAGAAAGTTCTGGAATCTGAGAGGAGCTACAAATTTCCTTCCACCCAGCGTTCCCCCAAGTCTCCCGATAAAAATGATACCTCACTTGCGTGGGTAGGCCTAGCGCCGGCGACAGGAAACACCCCAAAGCGCAACGTGGACACATCCTAAATTTGGGAAAAAAACAGGTGTTTTTTGCGAAGTGCCTACCTGTAGATTTTGGCCTCTAGCTCAGCCGGCACCTAGGGAAACCTACCAAACCTGTGCATTTCTGAAAACTAGAGACCTAGGGGAATCCAAGGAGGGGTGACTTGCGGGGCTCGGACCAGGTTCTGTTACCCAGAATCCTTTGCAAACCTCAAAATTTGGCTAAAAATACACATGTTACTCACATTTCTGTGGCAGAAAGTTCTGGAATCTGAGAGGAGCCACAAATTTCCTTCTACCCAGCGTTCCCCCAAGTCTCCCGATAAAAATGATACATCACTTGTGTGGGTAGGACTAGCGCCCACGAAAGGAAAGGGCCCAAAACACAACGTGGACACATCACATTTTTTAATAAAAAGCAGTGCCTACCTGTGGATTTTGGCCTGTAGCTCAGCCGACACCTGAGGAAACCTAGCAAACCAGTGCATTTTTGAAAACTAGAAACCCAGGGGAATCCAAGATGGGGTGACTTGCGGGGCTCTGACCAGGTTATGTTACCCAGAATCCTTTGCAAACATCAAAATTTGGCCCAAAAAACACTTTTTCCTCTCATTTCGGTGACAGAAAGTTCTGGAATCTGAGAGGAGCCACAAATTTCCTTCCACCCAGCGTTCCCCTAAGTCTCTCGATAAAAATGGTACATCACTTCTGTGGGTAGGCCTAGCGCCCACAAAAGGAAATGGCCCAAAACACAACGTGGACACAACATATTTTTTCACAGAAAACAGAGGTGTTTTTTGCAAGGTGCCTACCTGTGGTGTTTGGCCTGTAGCTCAGCCGGCCCCAGGGGGGGGGGGCAGAAATGCCCTAAAATAAATTTGCCCCCCCAACCCCCACCCTCCCCGCCGGGAGCGACCCTTGCCTACGGGGTCGCTCCCCCTGCGTGACATTGGCACCAAAAAACAAATCCCCGGTGCCTAGTGGTTTCTGCCCCCTTGGGGGCAGGTTGACCTAAACTCAGCCAATCTGCCCCCAAGGGGGGCAGAAATGGCCTAAATACAATTTGTCCCCCAGGGGAGCGACTTTTGCCTGATGGGTCGCTCCCCATCTCTAAAAAAAAAAAACAAAGAAGAAAAAAAAGAAAAATTCCCCTGGCGCCTAGAGGTTTCTGCCCCCCCCCCCCCCCGGGGGCAGATCGGCCTAATAATAGGCCGATCTGCCCCCCGGGGGGGCAGAAATGGCCTAAAATAAATTTGCCCCCCCAACACCCACCCCCCCCGGGAGCGACCCTTGCCTACGGGGTCGCCCCTGCGTGACATTGGCGCCAAAGAACAAATCCCCGGTGCCTAGTGGTTTCTGCCCCCTTGGGGGCAGATTGACCTAAAATTGGCCAATCTGCCCCCAGGGGGGCAGAAATGGTCTAAATACAATTTGCCCCCCCAGGGGAGCGACCCTTGCCTGATGGGTCGCTCCCCATCTCTAAAAAAAGAAACAACAAAAAAAAAAACACAAAAAAAAAATTGCCCTGGCGCCTAGAGTGTTCTGCCCCCCCCCCGGGGGGCAGTTCGGCCTAATAATAGGCCGATCTGTCCCCCGGGGGGGCAGAAATGGCCTAAAATAAATTTGCCCCCCCAACACCCACCCCCCCCCCGGGAGCGACCCTTGCCTACGGGGTCGCTCCCCCTGCGTGACATTGGCGCCAAAAAACAAATCCCCGGTGCCTAGTGGTTTCTGCCCCCTTGGGGGCAGATTGACCTAAAATTGGCCAATCTGCCCCCAGGGGGGCAGAAATGGTCTAAATACAATTTGCCCCCCCAGGGGAGCGACCCTTGCCTGATGGGTCGCTCCCCATCTCTAAAAAAAGAAACAACAAAAAAAAAAAACACAAAAAAAAAATTGCCCTGGCGCCTAGAGTGTTTTGCCCCCCCCCGGGGGGCAGTTCGGCCTAATAATAGGCCGATCTGTCCCCCGGGGGGGCAGAAATGGCCTAAAATAAATTTGCCCCCCCAACCCCCCCGGGAGCGACCCTTGCCTACGGGGTCGCTCCCCCTGCGTGACATTGGCGCCAAAAAACAAATCCCCGGTGCCTAGTGGTTTCTGCCCCCTTGGGGGCAGATTGACCTAAAATTGGCCAATCTGCCCCCAGGGGGGCAGAAATGGTCTAAATACAATTTGCCCCCCCAGGGGAGCGACCCTTGCCTGATGGGTCGCTCCCCATCTCTAAAAAAAGAAACAACAAAAAAAAAAACACAAAAAAAAAATTGCCCTGGCGCCTAGAGTGTTTTGCCCCCCCCCGGGGGGCAGTTCGGCCTAATAATAGGCCGATCTGTCCCCCGGGGGGGGCAGAAATGGCCTAAAATAAATTTGCCCCCCCAACCCCCCCGGGAGCGACCCTTGCCTACGGGGTCGCTCCCCCTGCGTGACATTGGCGCCAAAAAACAAATCCCCGGTGCCTAGTGGTTTCTGCCCCCTTGGGGGCAGATTGACCTAAAATTGGCCAATCTGCCCGCAGGGGGGCAGAAATGGTCTAAATACAATTTGCCCCCCCAGGGGAGCGACCCTTGCCTGATGGGTCGCTCCCCATCTCTAAAAAAAGAAACAACAAAAAAAAAAACACAAAAAAAAAATTGCCCTGGCGCCTAGAGTGTTTTGCCCCCCCCCGGGGGGCAGTTCGGCCTAATAATAGGCCGATCTGTCCCCCGGGGGGGGCAGAAATGGCCTAAAATAAATTTGCCCCCCCAACCCCCACCCCCCCCCCGGGAGCGACCCTTGCCTACGGGGTCGCTCCCCCTGCGTGACATTGGCGCCAAAAAACAAATCCCCGGTGCCTAGTGGTTTCTGCCCCCTTGGGGGCAGATTGACCTAAAATTGGCCAATCTGCCCGCAGGGGGGCAGAAATGGTCTAAATACAATTTGCCCCCCCAGGGGAGCGACCCTTGCCTGATGGGTCGCTCCCCATCTCTAAAAAAAGAAACAACAAAAAAAAAAAACACAAAAAAAAAAATTGCCCTGGCGCCTTGAGTGTTCTGCCCCCCCCCGGGGGGCAGTTCAGCCTAATAATAGGCCGATCTGTCCCCGGGGGGGGCAGAAATGGCCTAAAAAAAATTTGTCCCCCCAAACCCCCCCCCCCCCCCCCCCCCCCCGGGAGCGACCCTTGCCTACGGGGTCGCTCCCCCTGCGTGACATTGGCGCCAAAAAACAAATCCCCGGTGCCTAGTGGTTTCTGCCCCCTTGGGGCAGATTGACCTAAAATCGGCCAATCTGCCCCCAGGGGGGCAGAAATGGTCTAAATACAATTTGCCCCCCCAGGGGAGCGACCCTTGCCTGATGGGTCGCTCCCCATCTCTAAAAAAAGAAACAACAAAAAAAAAACACACAAAAAAAAAATTGCCCTGGCGCCTAGTGTTCTGCCCCCCCCCGGGGGCAGTTCGGCCTAATAATAGGCCGATCTGTCCCCCGGGGGGGCAGAAATGGCCTAAAATAAATTTGCCCCCCCAACCCCCACCCCCCGCCCCCCGGGAGCGACCCTTGCCTACAGGGTCGCTCCCCCTGCGTGACATTGGCGCCAAAAAACAAATCCCCGGTGCCTAGTGGTTTCTGCCCCCTTGGGGCAGATTGACCTAAAATCGGCCAATCTGCCCCCAGGGGGGCAGAAATGGTCTAAATACAATTTGCCCCCCAGGGGAGCGACCCTTGCCTGATGGGTCGCTCCCCATCTCTAAAAAAAAGAAAGAACAAAAAAAAAAAAACACAAAAAAAAAATTTGCCCTGGCGCCTAGAGGTTTCTTCCCCCCCTGGGGGCAGATCGGCCTAATAATAGGCCGATCTGCCCCCAGGGGGGGCAGAAATGGCCTAAAATAAATTGCCCTCCCCCCCAGGGAGCGACCCTTGCCTAAGGGGTCGCTCCCTTTGCGTGAAATTCACGCAAAGAAAAAACTCCCTGGTGTCTAGTGGTTTCTACCCCCCTTGGGGGCAGATTGGCCTCATCAAAATAGGCCAATCTGCCCCCAAGGGAGGCAGAAATGGCAAAAATATAATTTTCCCCCAAGGGGAGCGACCCTTGCCTAAGGGGTCGCTCCCCACCAAAAAAAAAAAAATGAAACAAAAAAAAAAAAATGGTCCCTGGTGCCTAGAGGTTTCTGCCCCCCCTGGGGGCAGAAAAGGCCTTTTCAAAAAAATGCCCCCCCTGGGAGCGACCCTTGCCCAAGGGGTCGCTCCCTTTGGTCAATTTCAATGAAAAAAAAAAAAATCCCTGGTGTCTAGTGGGGTTTCAAAAGCCGGATTGCTTCCCTCGGAGGGACTTCAAAGGGAAGGAAATACTTTTCCTTCCCTTTGAAGCCCCTCCGGGCCTCCCAAGTGATTGAAAAAGAAATGCTTTTGCATTTCTTTTTCAATCGCGCTGGAAGCAGAGCTTCCAGCGCGACTAGGGAGGCCCCTGTGACAAATCAGCGCGCGCTCGCGCGCTGACGTCACAGGGGGGGGGGTGGGGGGGGTCGGGGGTGGAAGGGGAAGGGATTCCCCGGTCAGCCCTGACCTAGGGGGGGTGGGGGGGGCGGCCCTCGGGAGGAGCGCTAGCGCTTCTCCCGAGGGAAGCATTCAGGACGTAATGGTTACGTCCATGGCGCCACACGGGCGCTGCCATGGACGTAACCATTACGTCCGTGGCGGGGAAGGGGTTAAGCAAACATTGTATTTGTTTATAAATATCTAACTTCTACAATGCTTACATTCCATTAATTTGTTTAAATGCTTCACACAAGTTAGGAAAATTAACACACGCAATGAGTATAATGTCACAAAAGAGTATATACTAACACAATTGTGACATATAAAGGATGGAGTTTAGATCGCTCTATTTTAACCTGTACCCTAACAGTGTGACCAGTATCCGAATTCAAATACATGTTTATGCACACACAAATGTAACTTTCAAAATTAAATGCAAAATGTGAATAAGAAATGTTATGATTACATGTCCAAACAATAGAGTATTTGTGTATAAACCTTTAACTTTCACAATGAATACAATATCTTTAATGCGTTTACATCCTTCCCACACAGGATGTGGCCTGACAAGATGGCTGCTTAGACGTAACTTCGGGAAGCTCCCGCCACATTAATCCTGCTGTAACCTGCCACTTCAGTTGCATTTAGCCACCGTCGGGGCTAGTCTTGACGGTGTGGGGTGTCCTACCCGGATCCTGGACGAGGTGTAAGACCGAAAATAGCTGAAGGAGGACGCCGGAGGAAAAAGGCAGAGGCAACTTGGGGAGTTAACAGAAATGCCTTCAGAAAAATATGGGAGGGCATGGATGGTGTGGAGCTGATAGACGACAGGCATAACATTGCCACCGACGAAGGAGCTGTGAGGTGGGGGCTTCTGTGGAGTGAGCCTGCATGACTGACAGCACAACCTCTGGGACACTGACCCGAGGCCTGCACCTCGTGGTGGACTTGAAGTGAGGAGGAATGGGGAGGGCAACTGTGTCTCCCTCAAGGTCCCGACGGACCCTGCAGAAGATCTCCAACACATTGGAACCGGGGTGCTTTGCCCTGACGTCCTCAGCTAAGTAACATACTTTTTGGCAACAATGCAGCTGTGGGGCGTGGCGCGGGTCCTGGTGGTGATGATAAAGAAGAAGGAGGACGGAAAGAAATACATAGGAGGCCGCATTTACTGCAGTGGTCCAGACGATTAGCACAAAGTAGAGACCTGGTGCTTGCAGTGGAGGTAGAAGGTTGGGCTTGGGTTACCAGTGTTGCAGTGCCTCACCCTCCTATAAACAGCTGTGATTTTGAACAGTACTCCCCACCTGTTCACCCACCCTAGTGGTGGAGGATAAGTCCCAGAGGGAGGTGTAATCCAACAAAATTGTGAATTATACGGTGCCCGGACAGGGAGCCCAGAGTTGGATCATGGACCGCCACCCATGGCAGAGAGCAGTGAGCCCACACAGGGCACGGCTAAAATACTGGAGGCCATAATGGGGTCCTGGGTGGTGCTGGACACAAAAATGGACTCCATTGCCATTGACATTAATCATTTGCACCTAGACCTCGACAAGGTGGCAGAAAGGGTCACGTATATGGAGGAAGAAATAGCCATCCTGTGCGCTACAGTACAAGACCTACATACAACAGTAGCAGAACTTAAACAAATTACAATTCAAATCGACCTCGGTCAGGAGGACGCTGAGGGAAGGTTCTGGCAGAATAATTTGTGTTTCCTTGGCTTGCCTGAATGCGCAATGGGGGCCTCAGTGGACTTGTTGCTGGAGAACTGGATTACCACTGCCCTGAAGCCGTTATGGCTGTCCGGATTTTTGGCTGGGGGGCAAAGTTTTCATCTATAAATCACCACAATAGGCTCTTGACTGGATGGACCCAGTGGGATTCCTACAAAAAGACTGGAATCTCGAATGGCGAGAACCCAGGCGTAAGGGAGCGAGGCGTTCCAGGTGTCAGCGGGAGACCTCACAGAAGGGAAATGCACCTACTGATCATGTGGGGGAACAATCCTGGTCAATTCTGATGGTATATTGAGGGGCGAGCCTGGGCCCACCGAGACGCAAAACCCCTACTCATCTATGGACCCCCTCCAAGAGACTCTGAGTGAAGATGCACCCACGGGATGAACGGCTGGAAAGAACAGCTAGACCAATTTAGGGACAGAAGGAACTGAATACTACTGGGTCTAGAGCTTGATGTATTATGATCTTAGACAACTTTTTTTTACCACTTGATGTGTGGGGCACCTTATTTAGTAAAATGTACAGAGAAACAAAAGATGTGGCTTTTAGACTTCCAGGCTGGGGAGGTCTGGGGCCCAGGATAATGTGAAATGCTGAGCTCTAGGTTGGGGCTTGTGATCAGCGGAGGTTCTGGGGCCCCAGTCAGTGGATATGCACATTGATTTCTCCTAGGATCTACAAGGTTTGATAGGAGATAGGGGGGGGCAAATGGGGCAGGGTTTACGACCCTCTTTTCCGCGAGTTGAGCCAGGAGAGCTTAGTGGCTACTGCCCGAGGGAAGGGGCAATTTGGGAACTGGTTGATGTCTCATTCTGTCAGCATGTTTCTCTTATTAGTTCTTCAGTATGATGGAGAAGTGGGGAGGGTGGGCTTCCATGGATGTGAGCAGAAGCGGGCAGAGACTATGCTCACTGCCATGTACGCAGTGGACAGGACTGGTACCTAATGTGTGTATGGACAGAATGGAATCCAGGCATATGTTCATAACATGGAATGTGTGGGAGTTCAACAGTCCAGTGAGGTGCAAGAGTTCTGCAGTATCTCAAGAGATATGGGGTGGCAATAGCATTCTTACAAGAGACCCACACATAGGGGAACGGTATCAGACATCTGCAAAAACGGTGGCGGGTCTGACCTTTGCTACCTCATATTTAGGTTATTCTGGGGGGGGGGAGGGGGAGAGAGGAGGAGGAGGGTCCTGATCTGGGTAGCTTTGGGTATCCCATTTAAGCCCACCAGGGTTCTCCACGACAAAGAAGGGCACTATGTTGTCCTTGAAGGGGCACTAAATGCACATGATCTCTGTTTAGTCAGTGTATATGCACCCAATACTGACAATGGAGAGTTCAGGGGTAAGGCTGTAAAAGCAATGCATGCCTCACAAGATGTAGAAATTGTAGTGGCGGGAAATCTCAATTGTGAACTAGACAGTGCCTTAGGTAGATTTCCCCCACGCGTGGGAATTAAGCCATGCACGATGGCAGCCTTACTACAGACACAGAAAAGTCTTCAGGTAATTGACATATGGTGCCAGCTCCACCCCAATGCACGCACATATTCCTGTTACCCCCCCAGCCACAGACACACACAGCAACCTCAACTACTCTTTATGTGATGCATTCGCCTAAACTAGAGTGTTAGACATACAATATCTGGCGATGTATATATTGAGCCACTCACCCCTTTTGCTTACCTACTTATAAAATAGGCAGCTTAGAAGAATTCTGTAGTGGAGGCTTAATGCCGAAGCACTGACGTATCCAGTTTTCAGAGATACAATATCAACCACGCTGACCCAATATTTTAAGAAGAATTGGAAATCTGAAAGTAGGAGAGCAGTGGAATGGGATGCCATGAAGTTGGTGATAAGAGGGGCGTGTCTGACCACTACTGTAGGGATGAAATACATATTACAGAATGACACTGCCTGACAGGAAAAGGAACTTGATAAAATGGGAACATACTGCCCATGGACCCCTCCGCATTGAAAGACTTGGATAGTCAGAAACAGGTGTGTGATGTCTGGGAACAACTGGAGCAGTTCACTAGACAAACAACACAGAGGAGATGGTATCTTGAAGGAGATAAGGCAGAAAGTATGCTTGCACGCTTCATTAGGTCAGAGAGCATGCCCTATCCCATATTAGCCATTAGTGATGCAAAAGGTAGTGAATGCCATACACAACAGGCCAATAATGCCACATTTGCAGCACACCCCAACATGCGGTGCAGCCACAGGAACAATCCTACTCCACTGCAGTGCAGGGACTGGGCAGGAAGGGAATCAGTGGAGCCCCCAATCATAAGGCAAGGAACTGCTGAGGGCAGTAAAGGCCTTGAAGCCTGCAAAATAGCTAGTTATCGGACTACCGATGGAATGTTATAAATGTTTTCCCCAGACCATACTAGACAGATTACTGGAAGTGTTTGTCGAGGCCTTTGATAAAGCTTAGCTGCCACAATCAATGAGACAGGCGCTGATAACAGTGATCCCAAAGGACCCTCTGGAGACAGGGCCTACAGACCCATCTCTGTGCTTAACATCAACCTTAAAATCCTGAGTCATCTCCTGACACACTGTGTACTCCCCTATTTTCTATGGCGATCAATCCTGCTTCGTCCCGCAAAGAAATACTTTACATAATTTACTTCGGCTTGCACATGTATTGCATTCACCAGGTTTAAGGGATGATCCTATAGACTGGCTTTTTTAGCTATCCAGCAGGCATTTGATTCGGTGATGGGAGAGTACATCTAGCAAGTGATGGATAAAATGGGGCTCAGCCCTTAATTTACTGGATGGGTTCAAGTAATTTACACAACTCCTCAGGCGAGGGTACGCACAGGACAATGATGTGTCCGCAGAGACCCTTGTACAGGATGGCACCAGGCAAGGATGTCCCCTATCTCCCCTGATTCTTGCCATGGATATGGAACATTTAGCATGAAGACTCTGACACATAACAGTAGGAAACATGGAGCACACTGTTTCATTGTATGTTGATGATGCCATGCTGTATCTGCGTCAGCCAGACATCTCGGTCCCGATTTTATTTGGGGAAATGTTGGGACTAAAGCTAAATCCAAACAAATTGGTCCTATTTCCAGTGGGTCAACTAGTGAATCTGCCGTTTACCCTCCTACCAAACTCAGATTACCCTAGCTACTTGATAGGGTGAAATATCTGGTTATCTGTAATATGCATGACCAGGCCCAGTTCTATAATCGTACCATGTACTGGATAATCTATGGCCCTACATCCATCTTTGGAATACTCTGCACCTGTCCATGATGGAGAAAATAGCTCTAATAAAAACAGTGGTTTTGCCACAGTGTCTATATGCTATGCAGAATGCATTTTATGAATTACCACAGGCTGTGTCCAGGGAGCTCGACATGTTATTACTGGAACTCCAGTGGCAGAATTGGCGATGCAGAGGTGGTTTGTTCACTCTTAAATGGGAACGGGACGGGGGAGGGCATGGAAATCCCAGACATTGTATTATATTACTACGAGGCCCAGTTGCAGCATGCCATTAATTGGCTGGATGGGGAGCCCAATTGGGAGCGATCCCGATTGGCAGGCACATATGGTGACCCTCAGCTCAGGGCCCTCATGAGGGTAAGGGATCTACCTGAGGACCACCCACACTTAATTCACCTTATGGGTGGGATTTGGGAGACGGCAGTGAGACAGGTTATGAAATGAGCACTGTATGCCCCTGACCTCGACCTCTGGCTGATCTACTCATTTGAACAAATAACCAAAGTGAAATTAGTTACCAAATGGCAGGAAGGAGGCTGTATTAGGTTCTCAGATCTATACCCTGAAGGACGCTTGTTTCTCTCCAGGATGCCATGAACATGTTTAATTTAAGCCAAGGACAGTTCCTTCAGTAGGCTGAGATAGCAGGAATGGCTCGGCAATTTGTGGCCACCATTCCCAGAGGCCCCTGAACCCATACAGACCTGGTAAATCTCTTGTCCATGGAAGGAGGTTGCAAGTTTATTACACACATATACTGCGGTCTATGTACATATACTACTGAGGTCTGCGCTCTGAAAGCCTACTCCGGCCACTGAGAATAGAAGAAACATGGCAACAATTCATTGAAGCACCCCTTGCCCTGAAAGAATGGCCTAAAGTACATGAGGGGATTCATAAGGTAGCAATAAGCTCAACATTAAAACAGATAAAATATAGCACAGTTTATATGACATATTTATCCCCAAAGAGACTTAATTCTATTTATCCCTCCAAAGGACAGGGATGCCCTAAATGTGGGGTGGGAGAGGCAGGTTTCTTCCACATGGTATGGTACTGCACTAGTCTGGTTTCCTTTTGGGTCCAGGTTTCAGCCTCGCTAAAAAGAGTGACGGGCTGCTTTATTCCCCGCACAATTGATAAACGTTTGGGGCTCCTCCGACAGAACCCTAAACAAAGGCTCAGCAGGTGCTACACTGTACTAGGTCTCCTAGTTGCAAAATGGTATACTGCCATTTATTGGACGGGCTCGCTTTCTCCAACACGAAAAGCCTGGGAGTTAGATACTGTAGAATGGGTGGGAGTGGAGGAAGCCCACCTGAAAAGATGAGTCGTAATGAGAAAGCACAAGATGTTCTGATCGCCTGGACTGCAATGACACAGACCCTGCTAGAGTCATCAGACTCCAATCCCCATCCAGTTACCCTGGTTCAGGAGAGGGAAGGGGAGCAATGTGGGGATAGAAAGGCCTCTGACCATCAGTCCAAACATTTACACACACCTGAAAATAGATAGGGTCAACATGATGGAGTGTATTGTTGCATCTGTGGAAACCAACAGGGAGGGTGCGGGAAGAGAGAGGCAGGGGGGTAGTTTCTGGCCCGTTGTTGTATGGGCTGAAGGTTACAAACATCAGATAAGCGGTGAATCACTACCTCCTTTATGTCTTACTTGGTTAAGTACGTATGAACACTGTTTTACAAGATCAAGACTGCATTTCTATTGTAAAACTGAAAATAAAATAAAAAACGCTTCGCCCACACTAGGAATATTAAGGCACACAGTGAGCATTATGTCAAACACTAGTATATAATTAAACAATTGTGACATATAAAGGATAGAGTCTAACTTGTGCTACTCCAAACCCTCTTTTGATAGCAATGTTAGCCATCACAATCAACACATGAATCTTATTAGAGGAGATCAAATCCAACCTTGAGGTTTTCAACATTTTATGCCTGGGATTTTCCAAATGTTTCATTTCATCATAGAATCTACAGTGACGCTCCTCTAATTCTATATCCTTTTTCCTTCTTTTTAACCCATGCCCATGCTGTTCTTTCTTTCTTGCTTTCATCAACTTGTACCCCTTAAAAATTACAAACTGCACATATAGCAATCATAAGGGATCTCAAAATAGATCCAACTATCTTACTTCCAATGTTTCCCACCCCCTTGCCTATAGCAGCAAATCAAATCCCAATTGCTTCCCAAGCACCTTTAGATTTCAACTCTTGTAAAGCTCCTTTAGATCTGTAATTTTCTTCACATATTTCTTTATCTCTTCACTCTGGTCAGGTATACAGGTACCCTACTTATCATATACACACAACGTTACCCTTCATTAATTTCAAACATAATACATGTCTTTCTTTATAAACATTTTATAACTCCCCCATCATATCATGAAAAAGAAAAGAACCAGTGAAAAAAAGAGATATAAAGTGCTCGTGTTTATAGTAAAGGATGAGAAGTAATAGATATGCCCTCAAACCGTTCCAAAGAGTCATTCATAAAAATATATAATTTTTTTTTTTAAACAACCTGTTGGTTAATCCTTCAACCACATTAAATCATCATATTATTCCTTTAAAGTAGAATTATATTCTCCAATTCCCAATTCTCTCCAAAAGATCACACCAATCAAGGCTTAGGCAATATCGGCGACGTTTTGACCCTATCATGCTCCTGGGCCAAATATCAGCTCCAAACGGGTCTCCATCAGGACCGATAGATAGGAGAGCCTACAATCAATTCACTAGCATAAATCAATCTCCATATAATCTACTTTTATTATCCAGGTAACGCTGTACACTAAACATACTCACCCCTTTAAATCCACACTAATTACAGTATCCTTCTTCATCCATCACTCTTACTGAATCCATCAATCTAAAATACACAAAACACCTCCATATAAATTCACAAACACACCAACATACCCACATCTAAAAAAAACTTAGCAGGACCAACTCTTACTTTCTCACATATAGTGCCCAATCACTGCCTTATTCCATTTCATGTTTCTCCAATCACTTTCCAAAGCAATGCCACCTCTGTTATAATTCCACAGCCTTAAATAGAACAAACGTATTGGTATAATTTCCTAAATACCCATCCAAAATAATCCTAAACCACTTTTATATACTTTTTCTCTTTGGACACTTAAACTCTCATAGTATTAATGCAATGCTGAATGTAATCCACCGACTAACTAAAACATACATAGTTGTATAATCCAAATCATCCCTTGAAGATATTATCCAAAACAAGTCTATCGATAAGATATGTCACCTCTCAACGCTTTTCCGAGTGGAGACATACCTTTCACTCTGCAAAAACAAACTCGAGAATCAATCTCCTTCATGAAGAAAGTCAGCTCGGACAGTTTACGTATTTAAACATTTCCGTGGATGTGCCAACACACATCAGCACGTCCAAACATGCTGAAGTCAATACATCCATCCTAAACAAACATGCTGTCTCTATCTCGCACATGCCCGTCTCTCTAATCTAAGGAATTGAAGAATATTACTGCATTCCCTAACGTGCTTGCCGCCTCCTAGCGAGACGCCTGGGGGAGGGGTGAAACATGCGGTTCTTCCTTCATGCAGCCAAAGTATATTTTCATTTTAACTTTGTGTAATGTACAGCAGGCCATTCACTCCAATCTTAACTGATACTATCTACCGTGGATGACACTCATAATCTAGAGTCTCTATTATATAACAACCTCAATCAAATGTAGTATATGCTACTGAGAGTATATATAATAGGAGATGTTTAGGATAAAATAATGACAGAAGAAGCCAGTAGTCTCCATATCTCAACCATTTGATAAACTAGCAGTTTGTCTTGCTATCTCCTCATACTCGTTCAATCCATGAGAAACCAAGTCCAAAATATGAATCCATTTACATTCCCGTAAATTAAGGTTCTCCGAGAGGTTCCCCCCGTTTATTAACCTTGATATTTTCCAGTACAGACCACCTTAATGATTCAGCCGAATGATTCAGTGTGGTAAAATGATCAACCAAAGATGAACCTTGGGTTTTACATCGAATTCAACTGCAATGTTGCAAGATGCGCACCTTCACTTTCTGCTTAGTTTGACCGACATATAATAGATCACACGGACACTGGATGACATAAATAACATTATTGCTATTACAATTCGTGTGTTCCCTCAGTGTCATCAACAAATGTTTAAATTTAAATACCTTCATTTCTAAACATTGAACACATATCTTACATGATCCACATTTAAAATGTCCCACAATCTCTGGTAGATTCAACCTTTTTGCCAGTGATGGTCTAACTGGTTCCGGTAAGAAAGAGCTCACCACCCAATCTTTAATATTCTTGCCCCTTTTGAAGGCATACATCGGGGGGATCATTAACCTCAAGCTCGTCTGCAATTAAATTCCAGTGATAATTAATATCTTTTAAATTTCCGTACTCCTTGTACAGTAAGTAGTCACACATATCATCCAGTCATTTTCCCCATCTAAACGCACTTTAGGGTCAAGTAAAAATTCACAATGGCAAAACCATGCCCTTTTACGAGCTTTCCTCACTAACCCTCTCGGGTGACCTCGCATCTGTAAGCGATTCATTAGTTCTTCAGATTCCACAAAATAATCCTCCTTTTGTGAACAATTCCTACGAGGACAAAGGAATTGTCCATATGGTAAATTGTCTCTCAAGTTCTGAGGATGGTGACTCATATACTGTAAAAGAGAGTTCCTTTCACTCTCTTTTATATACAGAGTTGTATATAGGTAATCATCTTGACCTTTGATAGTGAGATCCAAAAAGTTTATCTCCCAAGTACTGTACTGTATAGTAAACTGTATATCCTTTGTACAGGTATTCAGCCATGTATGAAAATCCAACAATTAATTTAGAGTACCTGTCCAAATCATCAACACATCATCTATATAGCGTCTCCATAAGGTTATGTGTGCAAAATATGGAGACCTTTCATCAGAAATAAACTGCGTCTCAAAATTATTCTTTTACAGAATTGCCACATCCGGTGCAAAAGTCGCACCCATCGCCACTCCCTTTGTCTGTACATAATATTCCCATTGAAACAAGAAAAATGTATTTGGCATTGCTATCTCCAATAAACTCACAATTAATTCTGTGGGGACTTGAACCGGTTGTATCCTACCATCCAAAGTCTCTCTGATCACCTGTAGAGCATGGCCTTGGGGAATGTTAGTGTATAAGGAGACAATATCCATGGTGACAAGGATTTGATTCATACAGTCAAAATGTGTACCATCAATCAATTTAATCGTATCCATTGAGTCTCTCACATAAGCCGCTGTCACTGGTACTAAAGTTTTGAGAAAGAAGCTAATGTATTTACAAACAGGTTCAAGTATAGACCCACATCCTGATATATTGGGGCGACCCGGGGGGTTAGTTAAATTTTATGTATCTTTGGCAGTGTATAAATCGTTGGAATACGAGCATTCTTCTTATTCAAATATTCATATTCCAAATCTGATAAGAAACCCAACCGTTGTCCCTCACTTGTCACTTGTTTAATCATATCTTCACTTCATTTGTGGGATCCCATTCCAGTCTTCTATAACTCTCATGATCAGATAGCTGCATCAGAATCTCATTTTTATAATCATTCGTATTTTGTACCACTATGGCTCCACCCTTATCAGCCATTTTGATCACTATCTCATTATTGGAGCCTAATGCTGGTAGGGCCTCCCTTTCTGTTTTAGTAATATTATACTTCACATATCTTCCTTTAGAGATCAAATCCATAGTGTCCCTCATTACTACCTGTTCAAAGGTAAGAATTTTATGTGACATCAAATGTGCTGGCGGAGTGAAAACAGATGGTACCCTAAAGCCTGTCACCGAGGGTGGTGTCTTAAAAGTAGAGTGGCTAAAGTAGTACCTCATCCTCACTTTTCGAAAAAAAATATGCAGTTCCATTTTTAGATTAAAGGAATTAGGCAAATTGGTAGGAACAAAAGATAAACCTTTTGATAAGGCTTGTTCTTCCGATGGTAACAACTGATAAGATGATAAATTAACCACTGGACTAGAATGTTTCACCACCTGTAGTGCTGTCTTCGGGTTTGTATTTCCTCATGTTCCTCCTCTTGGAAACGCACCTGTCTCCTGCCTCTGTATTTGCCTCTCGCCCACCCTCGTTCTCTGGGGAAGCCCCCGTCCACAGTCGGCCTCCCCCTCTGGGTTGTATCCATTGTATCTGTCCTACAAAAGGCCCAGATGTCAAATCCACTGAGTATGAGTCAGACTCATGAGGTGCCGTACTAGTACTTGGTTGTTCATTGTCACTTTCACCTCCACTTCCTCCTGAGGATTCTGAGAAAGTAGTGTATTGTCTATAACCTCCCCGGTTCCTAGTGAAGAACCTTCCCCTTGATTCCTGTTTGTAACAATCATCCCCTAAATATGGATATGTGACTCTTTTGTCATATGAATTAATATCTTTAGCCAATTTGTCTAGTTTAAAAACTTGTGTTTTAACATCAAATTCCTTCATAGTTCTTTCCAAACGCTCGAGAGCCTCTTTAGCATTAGTTAGTGCTTTGTTATCCAAGATCTTGTTTTTTAAATCAGCAATCTCGTTCATCAATTTCTTAACCTACTCTAAGGCTGTCTCGACTCTTAATACCATCCAATGTCTAGAACAATTATAAATGGTTTATAAAGAAAGACATGTGTTTGATAAATGTAATGAATTATGTTTGAAATTAATGAAGGGTAATGTTGTGTGTATATGGTATGTAGTTTGTATGGTGGGACTTAGTTATGCCTAGGGGTGGTTGTTTTTTGCTAATTATATACACCCAAACCCCGAAGGGGCTTTGTAGGGTTACCCTCTGTGGTTGGTAAATATAGGTATACAGGTACAGCATTGCTGAACCCTCAACATCTTACCAACTCCGCCTTCCTTTGTATGTCTAATGCTAGGCAGTACCATGGATCGGATAACTATCATTTCAGAGTGTGCAGCTAACAATGAACTTACTGTACTAGTAGACAACTTATCAATTATAGTAGACGACTTTCTAATTTTAAGATCATTCAAAACCATTTCAACAGAAGGAATCATTCTGCTAAATATACCTTTCACAATCTCAGCAGCACTACTCCTTCGTTTACTTCTACACTGAGATTTCCACACAGGATCATTTAAATGTTCTACAAGATAAATCTTTTGGAAGGCTACAGCTAAATAACATGTACCATACCATCATCTGGGCAATGTAAAATATTGCCCTCCCATGAATAAAGGCCAGTTCCCTCCATATTCGAAAACTAGATCACAATCCTCCTTCCCATATTTTACTGTGAACAACAGATTTGACTATACGCACACTTAGTGGTATAATTCTTTTTTAGCCCACTTTGCCGTATATCTTAGATCCCATTCTGTTTTCTCTTGTGCATCTCTCTCTCTCTTTCTGTCTTCTAATGTGTCTAGAAATATCTTCTCCACCTCAGTTAAAGAACAAGTCAAATTAGATCTATGAGCATAAGCTGTATTAATGTCATAATAGGTTTAAAGAAACTGTCAGCTGTTGCCATCATTTTAGTACTGGGATGATGATTCAAATGTTTAAACATGGGGACTTCAGAGAGCACTAAATCATAATTTGAGAAATAATATTGAAAATGACCTTGTCGATATGAAAGACTCAATAAAAGGCTACACGTAACACTATACATAATAGGGTTTTGTTGATAGGTGATTCATTCTGCAGCTGACACAGGTTTGCACATACATGTAACAGTCTTTAGCATCCATAGAGTCAATGTATTTATACAGCAACTTAAAATGAGCATTTGAGGAGAAATGTATTCTCGATAAACCTACATGCAATGCCTTCTAATCAAATGTATGCAAACTATCATCTAAGAAGTTCGGGGTTTTAAGGGTGACAATGAGTTTAAGCTCAGCTAACATGGGTGATATAGGTGCATTTAATTGTAAAAGCAAAGCAATCAGTCCTGCAATAATAACTATTAATATATCAGCTAATCTAAAGCCACATCTATTAGGGTTACTAGTTTCCATGACTTCTCTAGAATCAGCCCATTGGGCAGAAAGTAGCAGCAAACTGATTTCTTCTGTATGATTCTATTTGTGAAAATGGCTAAGTTTGTGAATTGTATGTCAAAGTTATATCAAAAATCTTCGCAAGTGTTCCAAACAAGCTTAGTCTCTCCCTCTCTCTTGCCTTCACGGCCAACTATCTCCAGTCTCCACACGGCTTCACACAGCACCAGGTCCTTCATCATGGCTCAAGCAGCGTTTCAGGCAAAGACTCCTCAAATGTTGGTTCATCAAGACCCCTCTCAGGCTGAGGATGTGCTGCTGAAGGCTCTCGCCCAGTTTCTGTACTTCGTGCAACCTCTTCTCACTGTGTTTCAGTGCAGGCTGCACTTCAGGGAGAGGTACTGTCACATCATCAAGTGGACACTCCACTCTACGAGTATGGGCAGCATGAATACATTTGGGAAGACACCCACACTTAGTTCGTCACAAGGATAACTTGAAACGGTCCCTTCCAATGAAGTTCTAGATACATCTTCCAAACGTGTTTCTTCACTAATACCATGCCGCCGGGGCTGCAGTCATAACATTGCTCCAAACATGGAGAGGCGGTAGCAGCTTCAACCTGGTGGGACACAGAATGGACCACATCAGCTAGAACCTTGCAATAGTCATGACCCATGTCATTCATAATGTTCACTTGCGTATTTGCAGGCACTGCAGGCGGCCTCATTGCTCTCCCTATGATTATCTTGTGTGGGGACAATCCTTTTCTTCGATCAGGAATGCTGAGAAGACTCATTAACAGAAGAGGCAAAGCATCAGGTCACTATAGCGATTGTGTGCATCACCCTTTTCCCAACCTAGATTTTAACATGCCATTCACCTCCTCCACAATGCCTGAATCCTCAGGCCGATAACTGCAATGTAGTCTTTGCTCCACTTGCAATGCTGCACATAATATTTATCAGGACCTCATTACTGAAATTAGTTCCTCTGTCTTACTCCAGAGAAGTCAGGAAACTGAATCTGGACATTAGTTCCATCAACAACAGCTTAGCTACTGTGAAACTATAATTTCTTCTAGTTGGGTAAGAAAAAGATACACACAATCACCAGCACATATCTCTGCCTGTTACACAAAGGAATCTTGATGAGGTCCAGCTGCTTCCTGTTGAACAGCCCTATCGATCTCCCTATATGGTTTAATGCCATTGGGGTTCATTTCCCTACGTTCATGTGCTGACACACAACACATATGTGACATAATCCTTCAGCCACCAACCTGTTGAGGGTTAAAACAGTGTTGTTGGAACAACTTGACCACTGCATCCATCCCAACGCGTGCAGATCCATGAGAGTGAATAGCCATTGGGGACAGCAGGCTATTTGGTAATACTGGTCTTCCAGCCACAGAAAACCAGATATCATTTACTCTCCTCATACAACCCTCTCTGACCCAATGCTGCTGTTTTGCCTCTGGTACTTCTTCTGCAGTATCTTCACTTCTTCCCAGTTGTTGACAACAAAAGGTTGTAATTGATCTCATCTTCAGACTCATTTACATATTCACCATTAAATGTTGGGGACCCATAAGCACAATATTGTGCAACCTCATCAGCATATTGGGTGCCAACTGTTACGTAGTCATCTTCACTTTGATGGGCCGAACACTTCACAACGGCAGTAATACCTGCACAAATCTCATGACATGTTCCCCAATTCTTATTGGGGATCCTGATAATGTCATAAACCCCCTCTGCGACCATAACTGTCTGAAATCATGAACCACACCAAAGCCATACTATCATAAAAATTAGTCACTCTCAGCTGATCAGAAACACAGCAAGCTCTAGCAAGAGCAATCAGGTCAGCCACTTGTGGAGGAAACACTCCTTCGAGCAAGGAGGTTTGAGTACTACAGTAACTGTGCAAACTGCGTATGTAATTCTCAGAATTCTCTCATTGCCTCTTAGGTTGGACCCATCGACAAACAATATGTTATCAGATTCTACCTCTAATATTTTGTATATGTGGTGTCGGCTTGGTGCGCAGTTCTGTGACATCAAGGTAGTCATGCTCTACTTCTCCAACACAGATTTAATTCTTAGGCAAAGGTAATTAGCACAAGGAAGTATATCTCTTGAGGGTAATTGTAGGAGGCTGGCCTGGTTTGTAGTGGGTACCTATTGTACTTACACCTTATACCAGGTCCAGTTCTCCCTTACCAGTAAAATGTAGGCAGTGTTTTAGCAGCTTAGGCTGTCTAGGGGTAGCTGTAGCAGAGCAGTCAAGGCTGAACTAGGAGACATGTGAAGCTCCTGCAATACCACTATAGTTACACAGTACTTATACACAATAAAAGACAATACTCGGTGTTAGCAAAAATAAAAGTACTTTATTTTAGTGACACAAAGTCAAAAATATCTTAGAGGCAATACTCCTTCTGAAGGTAAGTATTATACACAATATATACACTAGAAACCAAAATCAGGTAAGTAAACAGTCATAGAATAGAGCAAACAGTAGAAAATACGATAGATTGAAATAGGCCAAGGGGCAACAAAAACCATATACTAAAATAGTGGAAAGCGAATGTCGAATTCCCCCCTATGCAAGGGTAGTAATAGTGTGTAGAGGGGTGCTGGGAGTGTAGGAAAACACCAAAGGTAAGTAAAGTACCCCACCCTAGAGCCCAGGAAAGCAGGAGTAAAGTACAGCAAGTTTCCTCAGGACACACTACAGGGTTGTGATGAAGAATTATGCAAGAACCAAGCAAGACTGCAAGCAACCAATGATGGATTCCTGGACCTGAAGACCAATGGAGAGAGGAGACCTAGTCCAGAAGTCGAAGAAGAGTCCAGGAAGAACAGGAGCGCCTGTCAACCTGGAAGAAGGTGCAAAAGTGGACTCTGTTTGGAAGAAAAGTACAGAAATTCACCAAAGAAGATAGCTGCGGGTTCCTGCTTGGTGCAAGAGATGTCCCACGTCGAGTTGTTGGATGCAGGCTGTTGGCGTCACTGGATTCCACCAACAAACCTTGGTTCAAGCAAGTACGCGGTTTGCGTCAAAGTGGAGGTGCCCAGACCTAGGAGGGACCGGGGGGGTCTCAACTTGGAGGAGACAAAGGGGGCTTTCAGCACTTCAGAGAGCCCTCAGAGAACCAAGGAGCGCCCATGGGAGTCCAGAACACAGGGACAAAGGAGATTCAAAATGTGGTTGTCACAGCACTACACGGGAGGATCCCACGCCACCGGAGAATATCTCGGGGAGCAGTGCATCACAGGATGGAGTGCTGGGTACCAGGGATATGCTGTACACGAAGAACTTTTGGAAGAAGTACATAGAAGCCCAAGGAGCAACAGAAGATGCGGTGCCAGGGGTAGTGTCGCAGCCCAGGAAGGCAAGCTCATACCACCAAATTTGGACAGCTGGACCTTTGGACAGTCTGGGTCACTTCGGTCCACCACCTGTGTCCAGGGATCACGCTCGTCAACAGGAGAGGAGTCCCAGAGTACCGGTTGTCATCACAGAGAGGTGCCTGCTGAAGCAGGCAAGTGACTCCGTCACTCCACAGGAGAGTCCTTCGGTTCTTCTGGTGCAGGGTGAAGCAGGCCATCTTCAGACTGTGCACTCCTTGAAAACTGTTGCAAATTCTGGCTGGAGCTGAAGTTGCAGGTCACAGGAGTCGTCCTGGATACTTTGTTGCGGTTACAGCAGTTCCTGGAGCAGTCTGCGGTTGATCCGACGGTCAGAAGCTGAAGCAGAGGAGTCCTGGAGGAATCTTGCAAACCACATTTGAGGAAACACCCAGAGGAGAGACCCTAAATAGCCCTGAGAGGGGGATTGTCTACCTACCCAGGTATGCACCTATCAGGAGGGGTCTTTGACGTCAACTGCTGGCACTGGCCACTCAGAGGTCTCCAAAAGGTCCCCACACTTTGGAATCCAAGATGGCTAACGCCAGGGACATTCTGGAGGAGCTCTGGGCATCACCCCTGGGGTGGTGATGGACAGGGGAGTGGTCACTTCCCTTTCCTTTGTCCAGTTTCGCATCAGAGCAGGGAATGGGGGTCCCTGAACCGGTGTAGACTGGATTATGCAAGGAGGGCACTGTTTGTGCCCTTCAAAGCATTTCCAGAGTCTCTGGGAGGATATGCCTGTAACACCTATTTCCAATGGGAGAGAGTGTAACACCCCTCTCCTAAAGGAAATACATTGTTCTTCCTTCCTGGGATTGAGCTGCTCAATCCCCAGGAGGAAAGAAACCTGTCTGTGAGGTGGCAGAAGCTGGGGCTGTATTGGAAACCTCAGAGAGCTGGTTTGGCAGTACTGGGGGTCCATGGTGGAGCTCCCAAGGTGCATGGGATTGCCCCCCCCAATACCAGATTTGGATTGAGGGGTCAATTCCATGATCTTAGACACCTCACATGGCCATATTCGGAGTTACCATTGTGAAGCTACATACAGTATATGTATTGACATATATGTAGTGCACGCTTATAATGGTGTCCCCACACTCACAAAGTTCGGGGAATTGGCCCTGGACAACGTGGGGGCACCTTTGCTAGTGCAAGGGTGCCCTCACACACAGTAACTTTGCACCTAGCCTTCAGTAAATGAAAGTTAGACATATAGGTGACTTATAAGTTACTTAGGGCCATATTTATACTTTTTGACGCAAAACTGCGCTAACGCAGTTTTGCGTCAAAAAATTTTGCGCCGGCTAACGCCATTCTGAAGCACCATGCGGGCGCCGTATTTAATCAATGACGTTAGCCGGCGTTAGCCGCCGGCGCTGCCTGGTGTGCGTGGAAAAAAACGACGTACACCAGGCAGCGTCGGCGTAGGGGGATATGGGGCTTGGGCGTCAAGAAATGGGGCAAGTCAGGTTGAGGCAATTTTTTCGCCTCAACCCGATTTGCGCCATTTTTTTCGACTCCCAACCCCCATAGAAATGACTCCTGTCTTAGCAAAGACAGGAGTCATGCCCCCTTGCCCAATGCCCATGCCCAGGGGACTGATGTCCCCTGGGCATGGTCATTGGGCATAGTGGCATGTAGGGGGGCACAAATCAGGCCCCCCTATGCCACAAAAAAAAAAAAAAAAAAAAAACACTTACCTGAACTTACCTTAATGTCCCTGGGATGGGTCCCTCCAGCCTTGGGTGTCCTCCTGGGGTGGGCAAGGGTGACAGGGGGTGTCCCTGGGGGCATGGGAGGGCACCTCTGGGCTCCTTCAGAGCCCACAGGTCCCTTAAAAACGGCGCAAAAGCGGCCGTACGTCATTTTTTTTGACCCGCCCACTCCCGGGCGTGAATTTTGCCCGGGAGTATAAATACGACGCACATGCCTCGGAGTCAATTTTGTAGACGGGAACGCCTACCTTGCATCTCATTAACGCAAAGTAGGTGTCCACGCAAAAAAATGACGCAAACTCCATGGACTTTGGCGCTAGACGCGTCTAACGCCAAAGTATAAATATGGAGTTAGTTTTACGTCGGAATTGCGTCAAAAAAAACGACGCAATTCGGGCGCAAACGGAGTATAAATATGCCCCTTAGTGCAGTGAAAAATGGCTGTGAAATAGTGTGTGCACTATTTCACTCAGGCTGCAGTGGCAGTCCTGAAGAAAGGTTTGTATGAGTTCCTTATGGGTGGCAAAATAAATGCTCCAGCCCTTAAGGATCTCCTGGAACCCCAATGCACTGGGTACCTAGATACAATATACTAGGAACTTATAAGGAGGGTCCCAGTGTGCCAATCAGAATTGGAATATGGAGTCACTAACCTGCAGTGAGAAATTTGGTAAGTAGAGAGAGCATATGCACTGGAGTTCTGGTTAGCAGAACTTCTGTGACACAGTCAAGCATACTGACAACACATAGGCCACAAACTATGAGCACTGGGGTCCTGGCTTGCTGGATCCAAGTGAGACAGGCAAAACACACTGACAAACAGGCAGAAATCAGCAGTAACATGCCAAGAAAGATGGTACTTTCCTACAGTAATATTTTCTGCTGCAAGCATGATCTGTTCATATTCAGTCAATCGTCTGTTTGTCAAATACTGAGTAAGTTTACACATCAGCAATATTTCAACAGAGTATGCCACTAGGACACTTAGCGGATGTCCCTTAACAATACCCTCACATCTTTCTTTCAATGCAGACACTAACTGTCACTACAGCTTTAAAGGCATTCTGTCAGTCCTGTGGCTAAAATATCAAGAATTGCTGAAAAATATGCTACCATTCTCCGGACATTTCCACGCATCTGTGCAAGGACTGAGAAAAAGTAGCCCTTCCTCTCACTGCATGAAAGAGTAAAAGCGCTACTGTACTCAGGCACTGCCAGTGCTGGGGCATAACAAACTTCCTCTCAGCTCTAGGAAGGCAATCAAGCAATTGTTGTCTCATGGTATTGGATCCAACACATCCTTGTTTGTCAGCCTATGTAATGGCATAAACAGTAGGGTAAAGTTGTTTATCCACTGTTGACAGTAGCCACCATTCCCAAGAACATCCTGACTTCGCTCTGGGTGGTTGGTGGATTCATCTTAAGAATCGGCGAGATTCATTCTTGCAACATCTCCCTCGCTCCTTTCTCAATGTGATGTACAAGATATAGAACTTCTCATTGACAATATTGCAACTTAGTCAGGGACACTTTATGCCCATTCTCAGTCAAGTGATTCAGTAATGCAATGCTGTCTTGTTTACAAGCTTTCTGGGCATCCAATGCCTCTAACAGGTCAGTGATATACAGGACCAGGACAGTTACATGGCATTATTAGGAACCCAAGATTTTTTTTTAAGGATCTGATTAAATATCAAGGGACTCTCTGTATACCACTGCAGGACTTAGCATGACGCAAAAACATGGTTCTGGAACCAGAAGGCCATTAGGCTGTCCTCATGCTAGATTATAGAAAAAAATGGCTTAGCACAGGTCAATCAAGGTAAACCACTCAGTTTCATGGAATCTGAAACAGTATCACAGCAGGAATCAGAACCACAATATAACATGGAACAACTATGTTTATTAATCTTTCTTTCTCCTTTCTTGCACTATGCTGTACCTAGCATAGGCTTCTATAAGCCTGTGATGGGACAGTTACATGGACTCCTCATCTCTTTCAAAATGCCTTGCTGTTCGCCGACTCAATCACCGCAGTAATTCCAGCAGCTGTTTCAGGAGTCAAACTGTACTGAGAAGTTCTTGGATACTGAGCGTTAGGCTGGATATTTACACTGACAGGCTCAACTCCCTTTATGAGACCTATACCCTTTCCCGAGAAGTCTCAGACTCCATTGTAAATGAGATCTGGTGACAAATCCTCGGTTGTCATCAAAGAGTATAATCCAACGTTGGGCCCTTGACTCATCAATTTGAAATCAACATCTTCATTATGGATCTAAAATTACACACATTTTAGCGTGCAATAGATGGTGCAATTTAACTTGCACAACAAATTGTGACCCAAAAGATTCACAGGGTTAGAATCCCACATGCCAAACTGATGATTCTCGTCAATTAACCCTTTTTTTTAACAGGCACTTCTTGTGTTATAGGGCTTGCCTATGCTTATCTGCAACTCTTACAACTTGGATTCTTGCCCCCAAGAAGGCTAGGTTTGGAACTTCCACTGTTCTAACAATGGAACGGAGAGCCCCTGTGTCGATCAAAAATGAAAAACAGTAGTCATTCACTGCACCTTCCACAAATGGATGATTCTGGTATACCTCTAAGACTGCTTCAAGCACACATTCTTCCTCCCCTCTGTGGCACCACCATTCTGACAGGTCAGAGCAGTAGCCCTCCAGAGAGACAAACTTGGGAAACTGCTGAATGGGTCTTGATATTGATTCTAGAAGCGATTCGGATTACAATTCGAGACCTGGTTAGAATGAAATCTAGAACCATTTACATTGTGCTGGCATAGGGGCTTGTGGCACCTGCATCATTGGGGCTTGCGGCATACTGGGACCTTGACTCCTTGGCCTCAGTACATTCAATGAGTTATGGGGTTGTTAACCTTGTTCTGTACAAATCCTGGATTTTAAACCTGCTCTCATTCATTGCTCTATTGGGATTAAGACAACATTTCCGCTTCTAATGCCCTAACTTGTTACAATAATGACATGGATTTAATCTCTTCAACGTTGCTACATCAATCCCAGTACTCCAGTCAACTGGAACACCACAACCTCTACCTTGTTTTTGGTAGAGATTTCCACTTTGCATTATTGGAGCTCCCTACTGCTATACACCTTCCATAGCACCAACATTCCCTAGATATGGCTGATTCTGGCTTCCCCTTTGAGCTGCTTTCATTTGACCTAACATGAGCCTCTCTTTCAATCGCTTCTGTTTCATCTCTAATTCATCACTACAGTATTTCACATACCTCAAGATCTTATCAACTGACTTATTCTGCCAACAAATCAAATGTTGCTGAATCAAACAAATCTTGGGTTTCAATCCTGATCCTAGAACTGCTGCCTCCCATGAAAAGAGGAGCCACGGCCAAAACCCCTAAACCTTCGGGAAGGTATTTAGGCCAAGGAGAGAGACTGGAGACCCAGATATATAGCTGTGGCCTTGCTCTCCTTGAACCTTTCTAGTGCTGAGTCAGCTATCTCTCCCACTAGTCACAACCCATCAAAAGGAAGATCCATTAAGGTGTACTGAACACCAGGGGAGAACCCTGATAACCTTAATCATGCATGTCTTCTGCTGGCCATTGATGTACCCATGGCCCTGGCAACTGAGTCCGCAGTGTCCAGGTCCGACTGTATGACCTGCATAGCCACTGCCTGACTGTCCTGCAGCAACTCCTTTACATGTTCCTACACATCTGGTGGTAGTTTAGGATCACCTCTTTAGCAGAGTCCATCAGTGCATGGATGTAGCTGCCCAAGACACATGTAGTATTAACCGATTTCAATGCCACGCTGAATGATGAAAACACCTTTTTAGCAGACTGTTCCATGCTCCTTGATTCCCTATTTGCAGGAGTTGTAGGGAAGGTGCCACGAGCTGTTTTAGCAGAACAAGAAGCCTGGACCACCAGACTTTCAGGTGTTGGATGTTTAAGGAATTGTGGGTCACCTGGTGCAGCCCTATATCTCCTTGTGATGACTTCGGATACAGCAAGAGCAGACACAGGCTTCCGCCACAAATCTAGAAGGGGCTTGAACAAGGCCTCATTAAAGGGTAGCAAATGGGTAGCAAAGGTTCTGATTTCGCAGAAGAGGAGTAGAGAACCTCAGTCAGAATGTTGGATTTTAGCCTCCTTGATCACACTGTGATATGAAGTAACCTCCGGAGGTGGAATACTTCCAGGAGATAGCAATTCCCACTCAGAAGAAGTGTTTAGACCACTTGCCACCTCAATCTCTTCAAAACCAATAGCATGCAAAGGTATTTCTCCTTCCTCGAAATCCCGATGCTCCTCCAGATACTGCTGCTCCTCTAGCAGTCTCAATGCCTCTCTTCTCGATCTTAATCTAGACTCCGAACCCGGCATCAATAGAGAATAAATAAATGCTGAGGATGTAAGTTGTGGCACTGGTGAAACTGGAGCCAGTGCCGGGACCTTTCCATGGGTACACGTTGAATGAATTAACACCAAACAAGTATTATCCTATGCCTCTATCCCCAAAGATGATGGAGTAGTGGACAAAAAGGCCATACAAGTGACCTAACTATACGGCGCCGGGAAGTCTAAATTGAAAGCTAACTGACACGTGGGGGCCTGCAGGCGCACCAGCAGGGGTCATGGCCCTGTTAAAAATGCATTCAAAAAGGTAGGATCTGCACCGGGGGCTGGAAAGGCCGGATATTCTGGTTGAGGCTGGACCCCACTTGACTTCCGCTCCTCAATCTCCTGTTTTGGTGGAGTAACAGGAGAGAACTTGCGGTTGACGCAGAGATCTCAAACAAAGATGAACCTGTGACATCTCTGTCGACTTTGGTTGTGGAGGTAAAAGGGTAGGGCTCACCTCCCAGGTCGAATGGCTCAGTGGCTTGGAAGCCAGTGACAAAGACCTTGGGCTGACATCTCGAGACGAGCTATGCTTTGAACTGTGGCGATGCCGTTTCTTATGTGAACAAGAAGACTTATGGGATGAAGACTCCTCTCGAGGCCAGGATCTTCGACGGCCCTGCTTTTTGTTTTTGGCCTTTCCCAGGAACAGCTATTCTTCTGTTTCTTTAAGTGCTTTCCGGTTCATACTCTGGCATGAAGAACATCCCCCAACGTCTTGGTCGGAACTTAGGCATTAAAGAGAGTTCTCGTGTGGGTCAGTAACAGACATATGACCCCACACTGCCTACCGGACTTAAAGCCAGACGTCTTCAGCTGAGACATTGTTGCACGAAGAATGTCCGACTAAGAAGCTCCCTCATCACAGTGTAACATCAGGAGAGGATTTCTTATGACTCCAATAACGTCAGATGGAGTCGTGTGCGGAGCCAACCATTGTGACGTCCTTGTGGGCGTGGAGAGCTAGAAAAAAAAAAAGACTTCCGTTGAATCCTGGCGCACTGGGAGTATTCAAATGGTGAGGAATCCACAGGTATATGTATGCATCAGAAACTGGTTTCAAATTATGTGATCCTGGACAAATATTTTAATTCACTGAGCTGCCATTTTCTTCTTCATCACATAAGAGAGCCCCTTCAAATATGTAAGTTCGGCATGCCTACAAGTCAAAAAATACTTTTGTTTGATTTAATAGACTACATTTTAGCTCCACACATAAAACAAATCTAGCCACATATAGGATACACATGACCACTGACTTGCCTCTTAGTTCATTAACCAGATTGTCCTCAGGGAAGGGGCAGGAATGTTTCTCTAACTCATGTTTAAAAACCATCACTTTTAATAAATACATATTTGAGGCATGACGTGAAGCACACTTATTTGCAATCAGCAGGTTCTCCACTGAAATGGCCACATTATTTCCCACCAACGGTGTCTTACTGATAATACTACATAATGTACAGTGTTTGGAAATCAGGTTTCTGCAAATATTTGTCATTTGCACATCACCAATTAAAGTGTATTGATTTGTTTTGCTCCTATTTAAGTCGTTGCTTGCATCACACTTCTGAATTACAAAAAACGTTCTTACATAATTCATGACATATCTGAAATACTGAATAATGCAGTTAAAAGCTGTAAATGGTGTGTGCTAGAAAGAAAAACTGACATCTTGCAGCCTTTTGTCTCACAATGATTGTCAGACAGCTCACTTGACAGAAACCCCTACCTGTAATAACAGATAGAAAAGTAAACATAATTTTCCAGGATAAGAAACAAGTAGTACAAAGACAAACTGCCATTTAACTTCTGTCCTTGAACAGACAGCAAGTATTTCAAGATAAAAAGAAGATTTAAAGGTGTCTTTATTGTTCATTGTCTTTCTGAATGAACAGAACAAATGTTCCTTCCCGCTTAAGTTTACTCGCCAGAATGAGTAGGTGCTAAAAATTGCTTGACCTAATAAACTTTTACTCGCCATAGTGAGCGGGCAAGTAGATTTTTCAAGGCCTGCGTAATCACCTGTGATAATTCTTCATCACCAAAGGCGAGCAGGGACGACATACTGGATTTCTCTGATGCTCCTTCTCTGGCCAATTTATAACCACTTTACTCTCTGCCCACAAATCCACCAACAATACTTGTGAAATCTCCACAAATTGATCAACGTGGGTATACCACTCCACTAGCTTCTTTCTCATTTAGGGATATCATTTGTAAATGACACAAGATCACTCCTACTCCATGGTACATGGACGTAACCTCCACCAGGCACCTCTCTCAAAGGAAATTTTGAAGCACCTTCTCCATCCTTCGAAGATGGAGGTAGCTCCCCTTTTGCTTTCTTCTGACCTTTCTCGTTTTTGAAATTTGCCTTCCTACTTGTCCAACTTACTCCATTTCCAGATGCTACCAATTCATTCCCTAATATGGGTTTTCGTATCTGACGTCCTCACACTGGTGATGTCAATTTCATAAGAACATCAGCGATGGCTTTCCTGAAGGGATTTGGATCTACTTTACTCTATATTATAAACACTCAAACTAACTTGGACAGCTTATCTTGAGCTTGTCCTGCACTCTTAGTGACATCGTTTCACATGAATATAAGTCAATTTTCTTGATAGGTATCTAACTGAGAAAGATCAAGGTTTCCTAATATCTAATTCAATTCTAATTTCAATTTGCCAACATCCACTGCATTCTCCTTTCCACAAGCCTGACTTTCTCTGCTCTATCTTGAACCTTCACCTTCTCGTGGGGCCCCACTGAAGAACATAATCAAATCATTAAACTCTTATGAAGTAACACCATTTTGGACTCCAAAGGTGTTTGACACTATTCCTTCTCGAGGACGACTACTTGAAATACACGGAGGTGATTCCAAATGGACAGATGGGAATTTTGTGACCTCTGAGTGGGTTCCCCTACAGGGGTGAGTCCTGTCTGATTCATTGTCAATGCTACAGGTGCGACATGAGATGGAGTCACCTTATTCAGGACCAAAGGAGTTCTGCTATTTACTAAGCCAAATGCACATACAGAACCCCCACATTCACAGCCATATAATGACCGGCTGTGCCTTCTGATAGCACCTCTTCTCCTCGAACAGGGACTCTCACATCTCCCCTAAACAAGTCTTGTATAATTTTGAAAAATATTATTCAACAGTAATATCAACAGCCACAAGAAATTTTATTTAATCCAGGAAATAATTTCCTTAACCACAATTCTTTTTCAGTATTAACAACCAATCTCAGCATAACACTAACTCCAACTGTTCAATCCCAGAGTGGCAAACTGTGACATATTTTGCACTCCTCGCAGTGGTTCATCCTCTTTTACTGTTTTCACAAGCATACTCTTCTCTCAACACTAACAATCATGAAACAAAGCACTAAGCAATTTCAGCAAATAGCTTTTGTTTGCTCCACTAAAGAACTGAATGTATTCAATACACAATAAATCGTTCAGACCAACACTTTCGTGCCCTGTTAATACTCACTCCTCTGCAGTTACAACTCCTTTCTGAACCAATGGAACTCTGCTGATCCTCAGAATCAAGACGTGGGCTTTATGGGCTAGGACTGAGCTGGGGCAAATCTAGTACTCCTACAACAATACAGTAACTCCATTTGCTGCAGTAACCAACCATTCTCTGCTATCTTCTGAGAGTGTGCTTGGAAGTATACTGCAATCTCTTAGTGTAATCATCAAAGATTTTTTCCCATTGGTTAAAAGGACCTTTGCTGGTTGCCATGAAGTACTGTAAGAGAGTAGGCATCAACAAAACATTTCAGACTTGTGATGCCAATGTGATTCCACCATAAGAACCAGGAATTGCCACATGTAGTTAACAGGAATTTCAAATTACTAATCAATCCAGTATAGAGGCAGACCATAAATAAGCCCAAAAGATACAGTAATGCAGCTGGCAAGCTAAAATATCTCAAAAGGTTCAGCCGTAACAAGGTGAGATATAGTGTAGTCAAAGCAATGCAGAAACAAGAACAGTGAACAGATGTTTCATGAAGAAACTTGCATTCTCTATCCTAAACAAAGGGTGACTATAAGGTCATCTAATTGAGGCTCTAATTAGGGTATTTAGGACGCTGTCAGCATTGCAAAGAATTCAATAGAAGTCTTCAGGAAAGGAAAGAAGTTTTAACATGAAGCGTCACACTTGCAAGCATAGAACAAGCAGAAAGGTCTGTACCCCTCAAAGTCTAAGGTGAATCTGCCTAACAACAAACTGTGAACACCAGTTAAAACAGAAGCTTCAGCAACATTTGTATCTTTACTCACACCACTAGAAACCAATCAATTCATTACTTGAGAAGAACATTTGCAAGATCCCTTAGGTTTTCCATTGCATGGAAACTGAGACAGTAACTGCAACTTTGAACACCTCGTGGTCCTGGGACATGATGAACAGATGGCTTCTGCTCGTTAAGTCTTCACACTCCTTGCCAAGTTCTTCCCTTCAGGCCTCACTATCAGCAGTCTAATACAAGCAATACTCTTTTCTCTAGCTAACAAGAATCATGAGAATGCTCCTGCAAAGGAAAAGAGAACACACTCTGGCATATCTAAAATGCAGGTCTCAAACTAAAATGCATCTAACTAAACTAAGCTAGCATTTATTATGAACTCGAATACATGTTTATGCACATACAAATGTAACTTTCAAAATTAAATTAAACAAAATGTGAAGAAATATCATGATTACTTGTTGTGAACAGTGTATAAATATCTAAGTTCTACAATGCTTACAATTCATGAACGCGTTTAAATGCTTCACACAAGTTAGGAAAATTAATGCACACAATGAATAAAAAGTCATATATGGGTATATATTTACACAATTATGACATATAGAGGATGGAGTCTAGATTGCTCTACTGCAACCTGTACCCCTCCAGACAGTGTGACCAGTATCCAAGACTGATCTATACAACTGCCACAATCTGAAATGGAGATGCAACACTAGTATGCAGTTCACCACCTATTCAGTACCCAAGTAACGGGAGAAATATTGCAGACATTCCGTATAGTGATGCAGAAAGTTACACCAGATTGTTTGAGAAAAGAAGATGGAAGGTAAATCCTACTGATAGTAAAGCAGAGAGCGAGCACTGCAACAGAACACAAATGACAGTAAAATATCTCTGACACATGCAAGAGGAAATAAAAAGCTGCTAACATCTCAAGAAAATGCACAGTGTAGGGCACACTGCAGCTCAGTGATCAGATGAACAGCCAAAGAACAGTAGGAAAGAAACATATAATGACGTGCAAATAAGCAGTGAAAACGAGGCCATACAGCCTGCGTAGTAGAGTCTCATGACCTCTACTGCTGACCGTTGGTTAACACTGTGCTCTTATTTTAAAGTCTTCCCAAGGGTTTATGGAAAGAGTGGTTCTTGTTTAATGAAATAGGAAGTCACAAAGCACAATATGAACATTTAGTCTTGCCATAAAATCTTTGCCAATAGTTCTAGTTAGGACCATGTTTCAAAAAAATACTTTTTTGGCTCGCTGATAACTTTGGCACCGTTTAATGAATCTTCATGAAACTTTAACAAAAAAAAATGTTCTTCCACCTCTTCTTGTAGTGAAACCTAGTTTGCTTTACGGGGATAAAAGGAGTTAGCTCAGCCTTTGGCTTGCAGACTTGTGCCCCCGTCAACTAGTGACTTTTAACCTACTTAGCTTGCTCTGTCTTAGCTCATTTATTTAATTAATTCTTCTAAGATGGCTCCCTTGTTTATAGTTAGGCCATTTGTTTAGCTTTATGTTATCAGTTCCACCGCTCTAAGGCGTCATATCAGGCGACAAAGACAAACAATCTGTAGGTGTTCACATTGGGTACTTTCCCTCTTTCACGCTTTTGAGGGAATTGTTTATATTAATTACCGTCCCAAGCATGCTATGTTATCTATTGTTTGGGAACAACCTACGTCAGGGGTTCAAGTAAATCTGTATAAATACACCTCACTTTAGACAGATAATGAGAGGGATTCTGACAAGATACCATTGCTGCTATCGATGCTGCACGTTGCCTTGACGCTGACCAGGACTTCATGTTCCTACGGAGTCTGAGCTTGAGACCTCATTTCAAGGTAACAAGGGTTGGGGGCTCCTTCCAGGGACATGGCTTTGGCAGATTAGGTTTAACATAGCCAGCTCTCTTCTAGGTAGTAGGTTAGGTCTATTATGATAGGGTATTAGGACATATTATACATTCTATGTCTTTCTATATTACTGAAAGATGGTGGGGGTCTTTATAATCATGACTCTTGTCTTTACGATTCTGTCTCTTGCACTGTTCATTATCATAATCAATGCAGCCCATGCAATTTATGACAGATTGCAGATTGTGTTGAATAAAAACTATTGAAACCTTACTGCATCTTCGTTACTGCCTGTGTTTGGTTGAGACATGATGTATCTGTGAGAAAGGGCTAATCTCGGTTTAACCACGACACTCCCTGAGAAGTCATACTCGAGTCCATGCGTAAAGGCTGCCACAAATCACCTTTAACTGTTTTGGGTTTTTGGTGAGGTACTGCTAGTGAGCTGGAAGGGTTGGGGCTACAGTTGCGACTTGTTGTAGGATAGGCATAGTCACCTACAAACATAAGTACTGTCATCCTTAAACCAGCAGTCTTGCCCAGAACAAGAGTCCAACTATGACATGGCGCCACCAATGACGGTGTTTAGGCACTAATCTACGGGTACCCCGACTATCACTATCTCACAGACAACAGGTACCCTAAGTACCATTATACGGAGACGTCCGTGGTCTTTGGGAAAATCCTCCTCAGCTGAACAGGGAACACCTAATTAGGCTGTAGGTTGTTCGAGCTCGAACTCTCAAAAAAGGACTTTACTCCACACTTTTTATTCCATCTCTTCACCCATTCTACAATATGGCTAATGCCATAGACATTCCTGAGAATCCTAGACAAGCATTAACATAACATCTAATAGCGCATGGCTTAATAGACGAGGGCGGGGATGTCACTTTCATAGTAGAAGGTAATGAAGCTTACCAAACAGAAACATTCTACTCCTGGGTCACCTTTCCTGAGGAAGATCACAGGTCAGTCACATTCCACACATATAAAATTGCAAACGTACCTCAACAATACCAAGCATACCAGTACCATGAAATACCGCTCACGTTTCATGAGCATCAGAACTGGTTTGAAGGCGCCCAACCACATGTAACACAACGAGTGAGGTTAGGTCCTTTAGGTAATGATGGACCAGCGTGGCCCATGTTTGCCACATACACACCACACCCAGGCATACAAAATATGCCAGCAGCAGATCTGCAAGACTTATACAATGGGATAGTAACACTATACAGATGGCTTGTTCAGTTCGTAATGCGGACTTTGAACGCAACACCAGCGCGTCCAGTACCTGCTGAATACCAATTGGATACTGGGATTAATCCACAAACAGTGCATACTATCATTGGTAAGGTACCCACAGAATGATTACAAATACCATACTGGATAGCCCAGAAAACAAATCAGCTGGAAGCTGTGGTTCCCCATACAGGACCACAGGAGAAACATAGAATTCTCACAATGTGCTTGCCCTTTGGGATGGTTCCCTCGGTGGATGACTGTGCCACATGGGGTACGGTCTTCGCTGCAATATGTACTACTACACATGGTACTCCAACACTTGCCAATTTACCGGAAGTGTTAAAACAAATACAGAATGAGCATGGGGCAGCACCTGCCCTAGATTTGGGGACGAAACTAATGCGTAACTTTGACGCAGTTTCCTCAATAATACTCAGTAACATTAAAAGGGAAGTGGTAGCACTGGCTATATGCCAGTGTCTCCAAGAAACTCCATATTTGGAACAAGAGAGACAGCTACTGAAAATGATTTCCGATACCTATACTAGTATAGGACGGGACAGTCTGGGAGCCAAGCCAAAGAAGCTAGAAGTACTGAGTACCGCCCCTAAGGAAGGTACCAAACAGACACAGGAGGGTTCTAAAAAGTGCTGGAATAAGCCAAGACAATTTAAAGACAGACAGAAGCCGAGAGCAGACTCTCCACATCCGGAGAACTCAGAGAGAAGATGCACTCTCAGAAATAGGGAGAATATAAAAACTCCTGATAGATATACTGATTCACGTCCCTCTTGTTCCTTTCAGGACGCACCAGATAGGCATAGCGAGAGAGGAGGCCGTCCTGACCGACATCCTGAATAAGTGAAACAAAAGAAAGACTCCATACATTCTACAGTCAAAAAAAGAAGAGAAGACTTCACAACAAAAGCCACAGTTTAAAAAGAAAAAGGTGGCAGCACTATCAGTTAAAAATGCCAGTACACTTGAGAACATTGCTGAAGAACAAGACGTGGGCAGTGACATTGTTAGACAGCGCAGCAGAGGTCACAATATGTCGCCAGAGTCTGAAAGATCATCTGGATGCAACAGTAACTAGCGATTTTATTGCAGTTGAAACAGCGGACGGTGCATGCTCCCACCCGATAGACTTTATGATTTGAAGATTCAAATTGAGGGAGACATAGAACGCACCATAGGTGTGATCTTTTGGGACGAACTAAATTGTGACATCCTATTGGCTGAAAGAGATCGTCCGCCCGAACACGTCCGTAAGCTCCCACATGGGGAAAATGTAATTTTGCCTTCTTTCTCTAATCTTGTTCCAGAGGCGGAAAAGGAAGCCTACGCTGTCAAATGGGCTCTAGCGCAGGCACCTGCATTATACCGCAATCATGTAGGTTGGGACAGGGATTCTCCATGTCATATAATACCTATCAGGTCTACACCCCAGCCTCAGACACAATATCCAGTTAAACACGAGGCCAAAGCTCCAGTGAGGGAGATCCTCACTCAGCTAGAATATCAGGGGGTAGTTGAGCCCTGAGCCTCTGCAATGAATAACCCAATATTCCCGGTTGCAAAGCCAGACCATTCATATAGAATAGTCTTAGATTACAGACATTTAAACAGCCATACACGTACATATGCTATACAAAATTCACGTAGCACGGCACTAATAAACAATATAGTGTGCAAAAAATATAAAACAACGTTGGATATATCCAACGTTTTTTTTTGCCAGAATTTAGCGGAAGAAAGTCAGGACCTAAGTGCATTTTAATTTGGCTCACAAAAAAGCTTTTGCTGTTTACCCCAGGGCTATAAGAATAGCCCAGGGCTGTTCTCAGCCCGAGTAACATCAATATTACATGATATTGATTCTGAGGCGTTATCCTATGTGGACGACGTTTATCTCACGGACGACGACCTGAACATTCATCTTGTAAGGGTCGATTGAATAATTTGAGGGTTTGAAGAAGTCGGTTATAAATTCAACTTTAAGAAAAGTAGGATTGCCTTTTCTCAGTGTGTTATTCCTGGGATACGAGCTATTGAACGAGGGGAAGAGCCTGGCTCTGCATTTCTTTTTTTTATGTGCACAACTGCACCCACCTAACACTCTCAAGGAACTACAGTCTTTAGTTGGTTGCTTCAATTTTGGCAGAACATAAATTCCTGACTATGCACAATGTATCAAGCCACTTTATGACTTAATATGTCTAGATTTTAATAGCAGACACTGGACAGTTGAACACACGCACATCCTTAGGGAATTGCAACAGGACATGCTGGAAGCTTAACACTTGCACATCCATGACAATAAAACATATGTGATTATCAGAATAATTGCTGGTACCATTGGATTTACTTATGTCACCTTCAATGAGGATGACACAGTGCCCATAGCATATAAATCACATTTGTACTCTGCTGCAGAACAACGTTTTGCACCCACAGAAAAAATTCTAACTGCTGTCAGATGGCTGTCATAAAAGAGAGGCCACTTGCCCAAGGGAAACGTATCATTGTCGTTACCCCGGTGCCAGTCTTAGAGGCCGTCATCAAAGCAAGCGTTCCTAACGCCAAGGCATTACATCCACGTTGGATTCAGAGGGCAACTGCTCTGACTGCTACTGATGTCGATTACATCTTTGATCCGGAACTCCAGACACAAGAATTTCTCCAGTACGAACAGGAGTGCCCCGCTCCTCTACATCTTTTGCCTTTCGACAGCTACCATGCTGTCATTCTTACTGATGGTTCAGCACAACCAGCTGTAGGTACCAAACATCAATATTCACCTGCTTGCGCAGCCGTGAGTGGAGTAATGAAGGATGGAGTCTTCCACCCTCACAATACCGTCACGCAGATCCTAGGGGACTGCACAGCTCAGTTGGCTGAACTCAAAGCCCTTATATTAGGGCTAGAAAAAACAAAGACAGGGAGACTGACCTTAATAGTCTGCAACTCATATTACTGTGTGCAGCCCTACAATGATTATCTTAATCATTGGAAGCTGAACAGGTTTAGAGATTCTAAAGGAAACACCATAAAACACAAGACATTGTCGGGGAGGGTGGCTGATCTTAAGGATAAGCTACAGTGTGTCTATGTAGTACATACATTGGGCCACCAATGTGTAGGAGTACACGTTATTGGTAATACTTTGGCTGACGAAGCAGCCAAATCGGCAGTAACTACGGCTTCTGTGGCTGCAGTGACTCGTTATCATATGAGATTGGATAATGACATTCTGACTGCCGTGAAAGCTTCGGCTGATGGCAAGTCTCTCCCGAAAGGATACTCTACAAAATATTCTTACCACATCAGTGCGCAGAACGTTGCCTATGCAACACTTCCTGGGGTTGGAGACCGAGCGATCCCCAATGAAGACCAGAGATTAGATCTAGTGAAAGCAGCAAACAAGGGTTTCGCTTCTGCTCATGCTGGTATTTCGGCCACAGTAACACTCTTGAAGAAAATATTCTGGTGGCCAGGTCTAAACAAACAGACAAAGCATTATGTTCTTTGTTGTGACATTTGCTAGCAGGTAAAGGGCTCCAATATCAAACGCCCACTCAGACATCCCTCATAGTGTCCAGCAGGGCATTACAATATGTGTACATGGACTTTTGTGGTCCACTCCAACCTGACGGTGCATGTCGCTGTAGATACTTGTTCTAGATTCCTGTGGGTATGGCTGCAGCGGTCGGATGACGCTCAAACTATTATAAAAGACTTGCTGATCTTTATCGGTATATATGCGGTTGCAGCATTCCATTCAGACCAGGGCCCTGCATTTGGCTTTAAGGCATTCAGGGACACCATGGGAACGATGGGTGTTGAACTCCATTACTCCTCACCATACCAACCCAGGGGAAATTCGGTCGTGGAGCGGCAGAACAGTGATCTAAAGCAGTCCTTAACAGCTAGGGTATTAGGTTCTGGCTGCAGCTGGCTTCCTCACCTTTATGGGGTCCACAGAGCACTGAATAATCTGCCAAGACAGTCCTTGGGGGGACGCACTCCCTATGAGGTTCTCTTTGGAATACCGATGTATGTCCCAGATCTTGATAGTTCTGGTATGGTGGCAGCAGAAACACCTTTTGACATAAATGAACATCTCACTGTCTTACAGGAGCTTCAGCAATTTCGTGATAAGTCATCCAGCAGTGCTGCCACCTTAGGAATAAGGGATATACCAACAACTTCCACTGGCTGGATTCCTAAAGTTGGAGATCTGGTTCGTTAAAAGATCACCGTGAAGAAGGACTTCGGTCCATCCTACAGAGCACCGGTCTTGGTCCTGGGAGTACAAGGTACCAGAACTGTTATCCTGCCACCACTGCCTGGATCACGAGGACACAGATTTGTTTCAATTGTGAGTGTCAAACTACACCGTGTGGCCGATCCTGCACAGTAGACCCAGAGATCCCTTGGGTAGTTCCCGATCCCTTCTCACTACCCAACAGAACATACCTCTTCAGAATAGAGTGAACAACACTACTGTGGACAATGCTACAAATTCCTCCTCGACCATGGGGAGGACGGAAAATGAGCTCTTGCTGGTTCCCGTTACCACTTCAACAACAACACCTGTCCAAGATTTGGCCATTTTATACACCAATACAACACAGACTTATGGCACCATCTACTATGAGCCTCCACATGAAGTGGACCCATCTACAAGTACTGCACTTGCTCCCGTGTTTGCAGAGACTGCCTCTGGTAATTTCATCGATATCAATGACTTTTCTTCAGACTCATCCACTCCAGTGATTGAAAATGTTCCAAAGACACGTAAGCTATATCTATGGCTTAAAGTGAATTACTTAATATACCCATGGAACTATTTATGGTTCTGCCTAACATTTTCTAACTTATTTCTATGGATTGGTTTAGTGACTGTTTTCTTCTTGCTCATAAATGGTCCTTACATTCATGAACGCGCCTCTGTAGCGCCTGTGGATGAGGTCTTAACTCTATATCATTCCTCCCATAAGGTCCGCAGAGACTTGTCCCCAGAGAACATTTCAGCTGTACCCATTTCAGATGGGATTGTGTGGGACAAAGTTCCATTTGAAATATACGGGCCCACTGAGGTTATCCAAATACCATATGTATTTAAAATATCTAAGACAGATGTTATCACACCCACTGTTGTATCTGATGATTGGGATGTCCAGACAGTTGATTCTATGTTAACTGAAATGAAGGACTATTCAGTATTTGAAAGTGATGATGTATATGTAAATACAATGAATTATGGGGAAATGTTCTGCTACAATAATTGGGGACATTACTACCTGCACTGTGCAACTAGACATAGACTGGTACTTAACGACACATAGTGGGAACATTGTTCGACACCATCGGTGTGGAGCCCGAAAAGTTATTTAGAGAAATTCACTTATTTTTCTGGGCATGACACAAAAAAGTCTGAGTCATATTTTTTCAAATTACCTCCTTCAAAAATTAGGAAAATTTTGCTAACAGACACAAAACTGATTTATTCAGATTCCTTTGTTTCCCGTCTTGCAGTCGAAGGTTCCGATCACTGGAAGAACACTATTGCTTTAAAGAGTGTATGGGGAACACAAGATTGGCAGACACAGGGTAGGGAAGCTTTAATTAGAGCATGCCTGATTCCTGTAAAAATTATCTTTTTAAATGACATGATTCAACATATGTCCTGCCTGGGGTTAGCAAAAATTAAAAACTTTAACCTGCCCCGTATTCCCACACCGGCAAAGTTTAATGACTGGCGATTCTTCCTGAATAACACAGAGCAAGAGCTAGATGCAAAGATTCAGGCAGGTACCTATAATTCTTCACTTTCCAGCCCCGGCGGATGGTTAATTTGGCCAGTAGACACCAATGGCTGTCAGGCTTATTTTTTTTAATTCCTCAGGGGGTTTCAAGATTAGCCGGCCAGATCCTCGCTTTATATCAGGTCAACACACGTGGATAGTTACTACATACAGTGTGGGTAAACTGTGCCAACAAACGGTACAGTCTAACACGTGAACGGCAGTTAAAGAACATCTTAACACACTTTCTGAAGGTATAGACAACAGGACTTTTTGTAAGGTCCTAGGAAACAGCGCTCTAAAAGATTCATCTATGCTATGTATAATGAGGTATGGAAAATTTCTCAGATAGAAGCGGCTGCGCGTTTAAGGCAAATAGATAAAGAAAACTTAGAGAAGGCTTTAGCAGTTGTCGATAACGGCATGAACACTCGGTCCAACAGGATTTATTCGCCAACAAACACAGCGTCATCTACGATAGATATCATTCAGACAGACATGTCCCGTTTATACCATGGACAAAGTCAGCTGCATACTATTATGGAGCTTGGTTGGACGTAACAATGGAGATACATTAACGGTAGTGAATTGTTCACTGATTTTAATTTATCCAGGGAACAACAGACAATGGCTAAAAAAGAAGCAAGTTTTATCATGCTTCATATAGAGAGGTTCGAAAAGTTGCTTTTTACAATAGCAGAGAGTCCTTCGACAGTATGGCTCATACATTGCATCATTAATCTGGCCATCTCCACTTTTCGTTTTTCGAAATGCCTGAAACATCTTGTCGTGGGCAGGTATGAGCGTCTGGGTGATAGCTATATTAAGGAAGAGTGGGAGTTACCCTTTGATTACAAATGTCTGAACGGCGAAACAGAGGTCTTTCTTAGCGGAAGCGAATGTGAGACTACTGTTAGTCATTTAATGATCTGCAAGCAGGTGTCCCTTCACGGCTTTTGCAATGCGGGGGTCACAAACTTGGCCTGTTTTCTGATGGATAATCCCGTCTCTGATTCGACCAGCATTTCATGTACTTTCCAATGGCAGTTATGTGGTGCTGAGCGATCAAAGCTGTTGCGGTATGCAACCTGGAACTGCCTCCACAATTTCGGTCTCTAAGGTCATTACGTGTTGTGGACATGTTTTACTCCCCCCCACACGAGAGATAAAGATATCAGAAATGTGGCCCCACATTGATACTATTAATGTAAACTATGACAAGCTGAGCAGACTAAAGGCGCCACTGTTTCAAAAACAGGTTGCGTTGACATCCGTTAGAGAGACGTATGCTCTCCAGATTGCAAGATCATGAACCGAGATACAATCCCTATTAAATACCAACTTCCCCAAGCACTTTGGTGAGCTGGTATCCAGAATTTTCAACGCCACGAGCACTACTGGGATTGTCCATCTCCTTAAGGCTGCAGGGTCTGGATTTGTGTCAGTCTTCCAGACTATCTTCGGAGTCATCCCATCAGCCATCCATTCACTCTTTTCAAGTGTGTTTGGGGGCTTTCCTGTAATTTTGGCATTAACTGGGGGAATACTGCTGCTGTTTTTCCTGATTTGCAGTTGTTGTTTATTCACAGCTACACGGAGCGATGGTGCAGCTGCCACCAGCACAACTGTGCCGTAAACGCATGGTTCAGATCTTCAATGCTTCCTTGTTGGAGGAACTAGAGTGGGATTGGTCATTGTCATTCCGACCACTCCTCCAGTGCGTGCAGCCTGTCTTTTGCTGCGTATGGTGCTTCTTCGAACATTTGCCAACAGTGTGTCTTGCCGTCACGCCAGTGCCTCCTGTGGACCAAGAACTGCTGATGTCCCCAATGAGGGTTCATACACGGTCATGCCCCATGAGACTGAGGCTGATCAGCGAGGCCACGTACGAACACTCAGTGTTGAATGAGTTGGCTCTTCACTCTACTGAACTCGGCACTAATGCAGGTGGACCTGCACGAGAGACTACTGCACACTTTTGCTCTGTGAATCCATCCGCCCATGTGATTGACCTTACATCTGATGATTTGGCCTCATTTTTTGATGACTTTTTAGTCTGTGACTTTGGAGCTACTCTTCAAGATCATGACTATAGTTCCACAAAATTATGATTGGTCTTTTATGCCAAACTAAAATTCAAAGTATGCTTTTTCATTACTTTGGCCTGCTGTGCTTGTCAGGATCGACATTAAGTCTTTGTATGTTTTTTACACTATTAATTTTAACTATGTTTTTTAACTTTGTTTTTATTCCCCGCTTTTAGTCCAGAGCAGTTTTTTAGCTTTTTGGATTCCCTCACCTTCGGTGGCGTCCAGTAACGGTGTCATACTTGTTACTGCAATGGGCAGGGTGTAGTGAATACTAGTTTGTTTTAATGGGATAACTGGAGTTAGCTTAGCCTTTGGCTTGCAGACTCGTGCCCCCGTCACCTAGTGACTTTTAACCTACTTAGCTTGCTCTGTCTTAGCCCATTTATTTAATCAATTCTTCTAAGATGGCTCCCTTGTTTATAGTTAGGCCATTTGTTTAGCTTTATGTTATCAGTGCCACCACGCTAAGGCGTCAAATCAAGTGACAAAGACAAACAAACTGTAGGTGTTCACATTAGGTACTTTCCCTCTTCATGCTTTGAGGGAATTGTTTATATTAATTACCGTCACAAGCATGCTGTGTTATCTATTATTTGGGAACAACCTACGTCAGGGGTCCAAGTAAATCTGTATAAATACACCTCACTTTGGACAGATAATGAGAGGGATTCTGACAAGATACCATTGCTGCTATCGATGATGCACGTCGCCTTGACGCTGACCCGGACTTCATGTTCCTAGGGAGTCTGAGCTTGAGACCTCATTCCAAGGTAACAAGAGTTGGGGGCTTTGGCAGATTAAGTTTAACATACCCATCTCTCTTTAGGTAGAAGGTTAGGCTTTTATGATAGGGTATTAGGACATATTATACATTCTATGTCTTTCGATATAACTGCAAGATGGTGGGGGTCCTTGTCTTTACGATTCTGTCGCTTGCACTGTTCATTATAATAATCATTGCAGCCCATGCAATTTATCGCAGAATGCAGACTGTGTTGAATAAAAACTATTGAAACCTTACTGCATCTTCGTTACTGCCTGTGTTTGGTTGAGACATGATGTATCTGTGAGAAAGGGGTAATCTCCGTTTAACCGTTTTTGGGGGTGTACTGCTAGTGAGCCGGAAGGGTTGGGTCTACAGTTGCGACTTGTTGTAGGATAGGCATAGTCACCTACAAACCTAAGTACTGTAATCCTTAAACCAGCAGTCTTGTCCAGAGCAAGAGTCCAACTACGACATTTTCCTTCCTGGAAAGTTTAGGGGTGATCAGTCAAGCGAAGGCTGAGAAAAATGTGGGCCCCAAAATGCGTTTTCCCTTATTTATTTGCCTATAGGAAAATTAGATACAGCTACAGCCCAATGGCTGTAAGAAATTACACCAGATTTGGCAGCAAATTAGATACTAACTCGGAAGGGGTGTTTTTTTGTGATTTGGTGGAAATCCATTTAGGAGTTTTAGAGCTTTTAAGGTTAAAAAAAATAGATGTTTCACGTAGCGAAGGATTCACAGAGCTGGCATCTCAACATGAAATCTAATTGGCTGCCAACACATCAACAAAGATTAGGTGGCAGCCATTCTCGGACTGAGGGACTACAACAAACTGTAAAGAAAAATCATAGTGGGTAGGGTAAAAAATACAATTCTTTCCTGACCCCTACCTCAGTGGACCCTGGGCTAATAAAAAAAAATGCAGTGGTCTCTTGCCTCTTTTTGTAATCTTCCCACCTGGTCCCTCACCCCCACGGCAGGGTCAGCAAGGTCCTGGGCGGATGGCGCATGATTTGTTATGGGGAGGGGGCCGTGTGGGCCTCCTCCTTGAGCCTGGGTCAGGCCTTGTTTACCTAAAAGGAGTGGGCTCATGTGGCCTCCTCTGAAGTCCCTGGGGACGCCATCCGTCAGGGCCAAAATTCCAGTTAAGGGGAGGGGAGCATGTGCCTCACCTCGAGCTTTGGAAGGACTCAGTGACCCCACCACCAGGGGCCGGCTCTATAGCTGTGTCCCGGGGAGAAAATCTTTTGGGACACTGTTTCCCTGCCCGCAAGAGCGCAGGCAGGAAAGACTTGTATATTCCTACCCAGCATGAGCTTCAGAAATGTGTCCAATGCCCCCCTCCCCATCCACCTCAGGCCCAGGGGCATAGGGTCCCCAGGGCAGTTTTGGCTCGGGGAGGCGGCCACATGCTTCTCTCACTTTTTATTGAATGTTAGCCCTGGGGCCTTTCAAGGCTTGGAGAGGAGGGCTGCATACCTTCCTCCCCATAAAAAAAGAAAATTTGCCTTCGGGGATGGGATCCCTTGGCTCAGAGAACCCTGCCTCCAAGTCCATGCCATGCACGGCAATGGATATCTTACATTATGTTAAAAAATAAAAAACAGAAATTCACTGGGAAAAAAAACTAAGATTAAAGTGATGTTATAGTTAGGTTTGGTAATATCATCTTACTAAGCAGTAAAAAAACAAATGTTTAATTTATGAATTTACACAGTTAAAGGGATGTTATAGTGAGGTGAAAATGTCAGTTAAAAAGTTTTAAACAAAAAAAACACTGAAATTCAACAGTTATAGCTGTCTCAAGTAACTATAACTCCCAGGCTGGCCATGCACTGCTAGTTAACTTCCATATTATATCACTCATGACATGTTCGATGACATCATTGATAACATCACCGCAGCACCTGAAAGGACATCATTGATGACAACACTGTGGAAGACGGGTTCACAAGTTATAGTATGCTTAAAACCTTATGTTTTAACTGACAGTTTCACTTAAATATAAAAATATGATATCCCTTTAAATATATATCACGCTCACTTCCTAGAAAGAGATGGCAAATGACTTATTGACAAATTGCTCCATTATCTTTTGATGTTCAGACAGTACTGTCTGGTAAAAGAATGCATTTTAGTCTACGTAATGGCCTTACATATGTCTAGTAAAAATACTTATGAAAATAGGGCAGTAGATGTGGTTCCACCTCTTTTAGAGTGTGCTCTGAACTTTCCAGTCAATGGATTTCCAGCTTTTTCCTGACAGAAGACAATAGCCACAGAGACGCAGCAGGCTGTACAACTTCTTGATAAAGCATAACCATTACTTAGAGGTGCAAAGGCAATGAGAATTTCTAAACATTTTGGTTCTGTCTTCATAGAACATCAGGCATCTCCAAGATAAGCGCGCTCCATCTGCTGCATTGGTTCAATAAAAAAAAAAAAGTATCTAGGACTATCAGCTCATTGAGATACAATCTAGATTTCACATTTTGAGATGAAGTGAGGATTGGTTCTCAAAATTACCCTGTCATTTTTTTAAATTGTATGTAGGGCTCTTTAACTGTAAAAGCTTGGATTCCACTGATCCTTCTGGCTGACAAGAGGGCTAGTAACTGAGCTATTTTCCTTGATACACATTTCAGTTCTGCCTTGTGAATGGGTTCAAATGTTCCTCTCATTAATTGTGACATTACAGTGTTCAATTACCAAGAAACTGAAGACGTTTTTTGTTTTTTTTATAGGCGTAAAAGCCCTGAAGATTCCTTTAAAAAATGATTGAATTAATCTGATAGTTGCTCAATTCGATGAACAATGAACTCATGAGATTGCTGCAAGCTGGACCTTCATAAAATCATGGGAAAAAACCTGAACGTAAGGTAGGTGTTTTCTGGTGTAAATGTGAAAAAAATAATATTCTTATTGGATAACCTTATACAGAACTGAGTCCACTTTGCCTTGTAAATTTTGTTTGATGTTTTCACTCAGCTTTGGCATAGATCTCTCTATAATCCTGAGAGACGTTCAGGAAACTGAACGAACTGTAGTGAGGAACAATGCCTATAGATTGAGTGATTCTGGAGTTGAATAAACATTTTTCCTTTGTTCATTATTAGGAGACCTGGCACCGGTTTGAAAGGAATATGCTGCTGCTCCGATGGGAGAAGTAACACTGTATACCAGAACTGCATTGGCCAGGCTGGGACCACAAGAATTATTTGGCACAGCTCTTTCTCCATCTTATTTAAGAGCCTGTGGGAATCAACGGAAATGGAGGGAAATCATAAGCAAACCTTCCAGTCCATGCTATCTGAAATATGTTCCCCACAAGACTCTTTGTAGGTATATGTGGGACATAGAACTGACAGTTGCTGTTGAGCTACCTCAAAAAAGTCCAGGTTTGGCCTTCCCAATACCAGAAAGGTTTTTGATACCTGGCTTTGTTCCAGATCCCACATGTGGTACTCTCCTGATGTTCTGCTGAGTGAGTCGGACCACTGATTGTTTTTTCTGAGAACATGTTCCACTTTGAAGGTAATTTGGTTTCTTTAGGTAAAACATTATGGTAGTATTATCAGTGTGGAGACAGGACTGAAGGCCCAAAGCAACCGCTCTCAACTCTAAGAGGTTGATGTGCAGTTTTGCTTCTAGAGACATCCATCTGCCACACACTTCTAGGTTTTATAAGTGTGATGCCCATCCTCCCGGCAACCTACCCGTGATCATTACAAAGTTGGGTTGAATGAAGATGAATGTTAGGCGTGGTAAGACATTGTCTGTGTGCGTCTACCACTCCATAGCTGATGTCATGTTTGGGGTGATCCGAATTACATCTTCAAAAGTTCTCTGGGACTGGACCACCGACGGTTTGTCCAATTTCTCCAGTAACGGTCCCATCTGAAGTTGACAGTTTGGAACTGAAGGAATGCATGATGACATCATCCCTAACAGCGATTTGTGTATCTGAACTGAAGTGGACTTTCTTTTGGAAAGGTAGGATGCTAAATTTGTTAGCTGCTGGATTCTTTCCTTTGTGGCTAAAGCTTTGACTGAAACGGTATCCAGGGTTGCCAGTAAAAATGCGAGGTGCTGAAGACAGAACCTGTCTTTGTTTCATTTTAGGCTCAGCTCTGCGAGGACTTGAAGACATGCTGTTGTAGATGTCTTTGCTGCTTTAAGTTAAGGACCTTTTATAAGCCAGTCATTTAGATATGAAAATATCTAGTGACCATTCCTTCTCAAGCAAGCTGATACTGGTGCTGTGCATTTGATGAATATCCAGATAATGGAGATGTGTCCAATTAGAAGGATCTTGAACTGATAATACCATCTGGACAAAGTGAACTTTAGATACTTCTGATGTTTTATGTGGACAGGGATGTGTAAGTAAGCATCTAGGAGATCTAGGTATGTCATGGAATCTCCTGGGTTTAGCAACTGGAATATCTTTTGGAACGTAACTATTCTGAAAGATAGTCTGTCTCCATGTGTCTGATTTTTGTGAAAAGGAACTGTAGGAGGCTGGCCTGACTTATAGTGGGTACCTTGTGGTACTTACACCCTGTGCCAGGTCCAGTTATCCCTTATTAGTAGAATAGAGGTGTTTCTAGCAGCTTAAGCTGATAGAAGGTAGCTATGGCAAAGCAGCTTAGGCTGAACTAGGAGACATGCAAAGCTCCTACTATACCACTTATATCATATGGCACAATATCATAACAAAACACAATACTCAGAGTTACTAAAAATAAAGGTACTTTATTTTAGTGACAATTTGCCAAAAGTATCTCAGAGGATACCCTCACTTAGGAGGTAAGTAATATACACAAATTATATGTACACAAACCCAAAACAGGTAAGTAACAGTAAGAAAAGTAGTGCAAACAATGTAGAATCACAATAGGATGCAATAGGTAGACATAGGCCTAGGGGCAACACAAACCATATACTCCAAAAGTGGAATGCGAATCGTGAATGGACCCCAGGCCTATGGGAGATTGTACAGGGTCACTGGGTCTGTAAGAAAACAGTAAGGGTGTCCAAAATACCCCACCCCATGACCCTGAAAAGTAGGAGTAAAGTTACCCTACTACCCCAGAAAGACACAATAGTCGTGATAGGGGATTCTGCAAGAAACCACAAGCACCAGCATAACACTGAAGACGGATTCCTGGACCTGAGGACCTGTAAAGGAAGGGGACCAAGTCCAAGAGTCACGAAAGTGTCCGGGGGGGCAGGAGCCCACCAAACCCCGGATGAAGGTGCAAAAGGGCTGTATCCGGGTGGAAGAAGCCGAAGATTCTGCAACAACAAAAAGGGCTAGGAACTTCTCCTTTGGGTGAAAGATGTCCCACGGCGTGCTGGAGGTTGCAGAAGTGTTTCCAGGCAGAAATACCAAAAACAAGCCTTGCTAGCTGCAAGAGTCGCAGTTGAGGATTTTGGGTGCTGCTGGGGACCAGAAAGGACCAGGATGTCGCCCCTTGGAGGAGGAGAGAGAAGGGGCGCTCAGCAACTCAGAAAGTTCCAGCAGAAGCAGGCAGCACCTGCAGAAGTACCAGAACAGGCACTTAGAAGATCTGAGGACAGCGGTCGACTCAGAGTCACAAAGGAGGGTCCCACGACGTCAGAGTCCAACTCAGCGAGTTGGGCAAAGCAGGACGGAGTGCTGGGGACCCAGGCTAGGCTGTGCACAAAGGAATCCTTGGAGAAGTGCATAGAAGCCGGAGCAGTTGCAAATCACGCAGTACACAGGTTTGCTGTCTGGAGTGGGGAGGCAAGGACTTACCTCCACCAACTTTGGACAGAAGGGCCACTGGACTGTGGGAGACACTTGGACCCAGCTCCTGTGTTCCAGGGACCAGGCTCGTCAAAATGAGAGGGGACCCAGAGGACCGGTGATGCAGAAGTTTGGTGCCTGCGTTGGCAGGGGGAAGATTCCGTCGACCCACGGGAGATTTCTTCTTGGCTTCCAGTGCAGGGTGAAGGCAGACAGCCCTCAGAGCATGCACCACCAGGAAACAGTCGAGAAAGCCGTCAGGATGAGGTGCTACAATGTTGCTGGTAGTCGTCTCACTACTTTGTTGCAGTTTTTCAGGCGTCCTGGAGCAGTCAGCGGTCGATCATTGGCAGAAGTCGAAGAGAGAAGTGCAGAGGAACTCTGGTGAACTCTTGCATTCATTATCTGAAGAATACCCCAGAGGAGAGACCCTAAATAGCCAGAAAAGGAGGTTTGGCTACCAAGAAAGGAGGCTTGGCTACTGAAAGAGGTAAGCACCTATCAAGAGGGGTCTCTGACGTCACCTGCTGGCACTGGCACTGACGTCAGAGCTGTCCATTGTGCCCCAACACCTCTGAATCCAAGATGGCAGAGGTTTGGGACACACTGGAGGAGCTCTGGGCACCTCCCCTGCGAGGTGCTGGTCAGGGGAGTGGTCACTCCCCTTTCCATTGTCCAGTTTCGCGCCAGAGCAGGGCTGGGGGATCCCTGAACCGGTGTAGACTGGCTTATGCAGAGATGCGCACCATCTGTGCCCATCAAAGCATTTCCAGAGGCTGGGGGAGGCTACTCCTCCCCAGCCCTTCACACCTATTTCCAAAGGGAGAGGGTGTAACACCCTCTCTCAATGGAAATCCTTTGTTTTACCTTCCTGGGACTGGGCTTCCCAGGCCCCAGGGGGGCAGAAACCTGTCTGAGGGGTTGGCAGCAGCAGCAGCTGCAGTGGAGACCCCGGAAAGGCAGTTTGGCAGTACCCGGGTTCTGTGCTAGAGACCCGGGGATGCATGGAATTGTCAGCCCAATACCAGAATGGTATTGGGCTGACAATTCCATGATCCTGGACATGTTACATGGTCATGTTCGGAGTTAACATTGTGACACTACATATAGGTAGCGACCTATATGTAGTGCACGCGTGTAATGGTGTCCCCGCACTCACAAAGTCCAGGGAATTTGCCCTGAACAATGTGGGGGCACCTTGGCTAGTGCCAGGGTGCCCACACACTAAGTAACTTGGCACCTAACCTTCACCAAGTGAGGGTTAGACATATAGGTGACTTATAAGTTACTTATGTGCAGTGAAAAATGGCTGTGAAATAACATGGGCGTTATTTCACTCAGGCTGCAGTGGCAGTCCTGTGTAAGAATTGTCTGAACTCCATATGGGTGGCAAAAGAAATGCTGCAGCCCACAGGGATCTCCTGGAACCCCAATACCCTGGGTACCCACGTACCATATACAAGGGAATTATAAGGGTGTTCCAGTGTGCCAATGAGAATTGGTAAAATTAGTCACTAGCCTGCAGTGACAATTTTAAAGCTGAGAGAGAGCATAAACACTGAGGTTCTGGTTAGCAGAGCCTCAGTGATACAGTTAGGCACCACACAGGCACATATATAGGCCACTAACTTAAGAGCACTGGGTTCCTGGCTAGCAGGATCGCAGTGACACATATCAAACACACTGACAACATAGGGCTTTCACTATGAGCACTGGGCCCTGGTTAGCAGGATCCCAGTGCAACAGTAAAAACACCCTGACATATACTCACAAACAGGCCAAAAGTGGGGGTAACAAGGCTAGAAAGGGGCTACCTTCCTACAGGAACTGTAATAGAAACCTGTGTTTCGATGAGCATAGGAGACTCCCTTCTTCTTTCTGAAGGAGTGACAGAATTTCCTCCCTTAATAAGAAAAGATATTGATGTGACCTTCAGAAAGGTTGATTTCGAGAAATTTTATATCCAACACCCACCCACCTAAAGAAATAGAATTACAGCTGTTGAAGTAAGTGGAAAGGCTTTCGCATCCACAATGAGGTGCGCAGGGTAGGGGGTGGTGAGGGTATCGAATGTTTCTTGGCTTTTGTCAATGGCTATTGGCATCTTTCTGAAAGCCAGTCTTGAGGAGGCTTGCTGCAGTTGGTGCTCTGTACTGTTGCTGAGAGTATGGTTAGCGGTAGCTCTGTATGGCTGAAGTTGATAGGACTGAAAATTTCCCCTGAAAGAAAACTGCCACCTTCCAGTGGTGCCAGAAAAGGGTTGGGAAGGACAGTGCAGAAACACCTTAAAGACCTTGCTATCTTTATTTCAGTTTTAATAGAGGACAGAGTGTCAGCAACATTGTTAGACCTGGTACCCTTTTTGCCTTCTGACCTCCTGTTTTTCTGACCTCAGTTTTGACTGGCTTTAGGATTCTGGGCACTTTACCACTGCTGACCAGTGCTAAAATGCATGTGCTCTCTACTCTAAACTTGCTCCTATTGGCTTATCCACAACTGGCGTATTTAATTTACTTGTAAGTCCCTAGTAAAGTGCACTATAGGTGCCCAGGGCCTGTAAATTAAATTCTATTAGTGGGCCTGCAGCACTGATTGTGTCACCCACTATAGTAGTCCTGTAAACATGTCTCGGGCCTGCCACTGCAGAGCCTGTGTGTGCAGTACTAAACTGTCATTTTGACCTGGCAAGTGCACCCACTTGAGAGGCCAACATCTTCCTTTTTATTACATATAAGTTACCCCTAAATTAGGCCCTGGTAAGCCCCAAGGGCAGGGTGCAGTGTATTTAAAAACGTGGTCGTACTTTTAAGTTTAACATGTCCAGGTAATGAAAAACATGTTTGTGTTTCACTACTTCAACACCTATAGTTTAACAATGGTGTTACCTTCCTTAAAGCAACATTTAAGTGTAACTCGTCACTGGGAAAATATATAAATTTGGAGCATGTGGATTCACAATTTAAAATCACAACTTATGGTGAAGTCAGATTTAACATTTTAAGTTGGAAATGCCACTTTTAGAAAGTTGGCATTTTCTTACTTTAACCATTCTGTGCCTTTGCCTGACTCTGAATACACATTTGGGGTAGATGTCAGCTGGGCTTTGAGCATACCCCCCAGACAGTCACACACAAGGGGAGCTGGGGTGTGACATTTGCATCCTGGTTGCATTCCTGGGCTAGATGGGAGGCAGGAGCAGACACACCTGAATAGGGCTGCACTTTTCCTCACACAAAGGGCTGCATACCTCCCTGTAGAGTGTCTGGAGCCAGGGAAGCAAGGGCAGAGACCCTGTGATCTTTAAAGGCTTCTTTGAAGTTTCCCCCACTTCAAAGGCACATTATTTGGATACAAGTACTGGACCCCAAACCCTACCAAATCAGAAATCTATGGGAAGGCCATTCAGCCAGTATGAAGGACTGCTGGGCTGCTAACTGTATTGCTTTGTTGGCCTAATGCTTGCTGTGTGCTGTGCTGTAGGGTAGAAGGGGCTGCACTTTGCATACTTCTTTGCTGTATTGGCCGGCTGCTTCTTGCCTGGAGTTGGACCTGTCCTTTCCATCCTTGAACCCAAGATTCTCCAAGGACATTGGCTTGCCCCTGTTCTCAAAGTCTCAGGGCCATTAAAGACTTCAAATACCTTCTACCTGACCACCGGACTCTGCCATCTGTGCGTGCAGCAGTTAAACCCTGCCATGATCGGTGTACAATATGTTACAGGCAGCGATTCCTGCAAACTTTACTCAGCGATCCCCGTTCACTACGTCAAAGTAGCCATGCTTCATCTCCAAATGCGGTGGAGTCCTAGTTGATGACAACACCTGGCCTTGATCATCAGTGGAGCTCGAAGCTCAATGTGATATTTGTCAACAGACCCACGCTTGATAGTGGAGCGTCGCCATACCTAGATCACTGCCTTCCCGTGCCGAGGCATTGCCCGGAGCAACGTTTTGTCCTGCTTGCAATCTCAAGGTGAGACCGCTGCAGCGCCACTCAAAAAACGGAACAGCACAACATCGGGAGTCTGTCTCCAAGGCCACCAGTGCCCGCAGCTTGTCTGTACTCTGTGCCTTGCACAAGGTACTCTGTGTGTAATCGGACCTGTGCAGTCCCTGTAATTGTACTGCACTCTCTCATAGTTGAATGACTCGATCCTAATACAACGGTCTCGAGGGACCCACAAAAGATCTTGTCTAGTGACCATCCTGCATTGACTTACAGATACTTTTTTGAAGTTGCACAATTTGACGATCTATGGCTCTGATCGCACCCAGTGTAACACATGAAATTCAAAAGTACTGTTGCACATTTAAACTTTCAAAATTCATATCCTGAGATCTTCAAATTGGATTTTTGGCATGTTGGTCTTGAATTACTCTGATAAATATTCTCTGTTTTTTTAAAACTTGTGTGAAGTCTTTTTGTGGTGCCCTTCACAGTGTTCCTGTAATTAACTGATGCACAAATAAGTTACACATTGCTCTTAAGTTAAACCTGACTACTCTGTGCCAATCTACTAGAGGTTGAGCACAGATTAATTTAGGGTGTGTATCTGACTTACCCAACTAGGGTTGTGGTCCCTACATGGATGGGGTGCATGCCTCTGCGAACTAGAGACCCAATTTTAACAAATTTGTTTAGCAAAGAGGTTCTTGGCACGGTGCAGAACATCTAATCTCCACCAGTACCTCTGGCACAAAAGAGGTTGTTTTCAGCCAATTCTGTCTTACAGGGAATACTGCCCCTGCAATTTGTCAAAAGCCAGTGGAGGCAATCTCCACTGAAGTATCGATAAATCTGCCCAATGCTCTGTCTCCTTTTTGTAATATTTATTTTGCTTCCTCTGATTTTCCTTCAGGCAAACATTCTAAGGAGTCAGCAAGATCAGATCACAGTTGCCTATTACACCTCCCAAGAATAGCCAATGACTTGATGGCTGTGGCAGCCGTCACAGAGAAACCTTCCTCCATGTTTTCTAAACACCTACTCTCATTGTTGGGTAGTGCAGAGGATGGAGTAGCTGGATTTCTTGACCTCCTATGAGCTGCGTGCGTAAATATGGAGTCTGGACATGGAGATCCAATTAGACATGATGGAAAATCTTCTGGAGTTTTGTACTTTTTATCTAGGCAGGGTATCACTGCAGCTGCTGTCACTGGATTCATTAGTTTTAGGGTTTTCACCCATACACAGTCTACATTTGTATTAGCTTTGACTGATTTCCTTGCAGAGTTCTTAAAATTGATAAGGAAACATCATGGCTTCTTGACAGGTACTGAAAGATCAAATCTTTTAATATTCAAACTAGGAGGGCATGGAAGCCTCCAATGTCATCAGGAGTGGAATTTGCTGGTGGTGGTGTAGTAGGTGCAGAAAGTGGAGTGATGTAATTGTCCCATTCTTTCCCACACATAGGAGTCTGATCATGTTTAATTTCTCCTTCTTCCGGTTCCTCATCATCACCATTCACATAGTTGTCATGGATTGTAATAGGTGCTAGAGATCTTGGGAACGCTGCTTAATTCTGTTTTGCATGGGGACTTCGCCCTTGGTGTTCTAGAAGCAGAGTGAGTGAAGACTCAGTACACTGCGCAGTAGTGGTTGGTTGTGGTGGGGGTTGTCTGACTCCAGAAACCTTTTTGTGGTAATTCACCAGCATTTGACAAAGATCAGTAACTGATGCTGTTGGAACTTGCATCATGGGTTCCTGGTAGTGCGTATGGTCATCGTCATCCTCATCATTCGATTACTGTGCCTCAAAAGCCTCATAGGATATTGCCTATCCTGAGGTCTGTGCTGGAATGAAAAGTCACCCTCTAAGTATTCATTGTCGTTGTCGTCTTGGCACTTTACATAGAGTTCGGTTGAGCTGTATGCTACACCCAAAGGGCCTCACTTGTCATATTCCTCCACCACTAGTAGATGTGCTGGTGGAAGATGAGAAACTTTACTCAGTGACATTTGATCTGGACGAATAGAAATTGGAATCCCTTCTTCAGTGATGCATATTATTTTGGGTTGCACCGTCGATATGCCGATTGACGGTGCTGTTGTCGATGCAGTTGACAATTAACCTTTGTTTTTTGAAGGTGGTTAGTTGCAATGGGTCTTCTGCCAATGAAATAGCTACCTTTGAGGGTAATGATCTCATAGATGGCATGGTTGATGGTCTCGCCAACACAGATGCTATCACTGTAGATTATTTCATCAAGGTAGAAGTTTTCATTGTAGTATTTGTGGCTGACATAGTGGTTGCAGATGTTGGTTTTAATGTTTTTTGACGACGCATGTTTTGTCGATGACAGGTCCTTCAATGCATTCTTTTTTCTGAAGACTCCCTCAATGAGACAGTAGAAGGCTCAGACCATAGTTAATCTTTTGTCAGATTCCTTCTTCAGCTGTTTCTCAATCTCCAAGATCCTGTCATGGTGTTTAGTCTTGACCATTTGTATGAGGTTTCTTCAAAGGAGACTATTTTGCCAGGGCTTGCCTTTTTCTTGAGATAAGATGATGCTTCTTCTCCTTTATCACCATAAGGGGGGAATTGCCCATAGCCGCCTTTTTCTGTAACAAGAGGAGACGTCTGGTTTTCTGTCTTTCAATATTTTAACTGAAAAAGTACAACAGTGCTTACAGGATTCAGCTTATGGTGGGGATGAAGGCAATATAAGCACTCCTCAGAAAATGATCTGAATTTTTTTAGAATATTTGCATGGCTTAAAAAGGCCATTCTTGAAACCTTTTGGTATATTTTTTTCTATCAGAATTACATATCCAAGAAATTAGCTTAAGCTTGCTAGTAAACAGTGAGATATCAAAAGTTAAATAAACCAACAGAAACACTGATGAACTGAACAAAGCTCAAGGAGATGTGCAGTAAGAAATCTGAAGTATAGTGGTCCTGGAGGGCAAAAGTGCTTTGAAATCTGCTCTCTCATTGGTTGACCGTTCGTTCTTTAAAAAAATAAAATTCACTTGTTTAAGCTCAGCTGACAATGCTTTGCTATACACTAGGTGTTATTATTACCATGGGACTCCCATCTCGAACACGGGGAAGATAAATGTGAATCTATGAAAGATTCAATATTGAGAAAGGAAAACGTCACTTACCCAGTAATCAGTGTGTGGCATGTACTGCTGTAGATTCACATGCTATGCATAATCCTGCCATCTAGTGTTGGGCTTGGATGTGTTGAAGTTGTTTTTCTTCAAAGGTACTGTGGCTCTTTCTTTCGCTAATAATGTGCATGATCATCAACTCCATTGTTAGACTGTTTTCCCACGATGGGTAAGGATGAAACAGGGCAAAGCATAGTATAGAGAGAGGTTCATGCCAAAGAAGTTTGTGAAAAAGGAGTGAAAGTAACTGTAACTAGCACAGGTGTCCGAGAGGAGGATAAGAAAGTCCATGCACTCTGGTGGGAGATAAAGGTATCCAAATTCTAGGCCTCCAGGAGCCAGATCATAAGGTTGAGAGACCTGGGATCTGGATGTCTGATTCTCTATGGTTCTGCATGAGAAGGTACTGCCTGTTGGGGAGTGTTGCGTACGGGACCATTGAGAGTTTGTGGAGGGTAATGAACCATGGCTGTTGCGCCCTTGTGTGAGCCGTCTGGATCAGGGTGAGAGATGTTTGCCTAAGTTTGCAAATCACAAATGGAAGCTGAAAGAGAGGAAGAAAAATGTAAGCAAATATCCCTGACCAATTCATCCATAGTGCATTGTCCTTGGATTTTGGGTGTGGGAACCAGGAGGTGAAGTTTGGTCAAAGGGGGTTTTCTGCTATGGCAAAGAGATCTATCTTTGGTAGTCCCCAAGGCTAGAAGTAGTGGTGGGGGACTTCCAGGTATAGTTCCCACTACAGGGTGTTGCAACATCCTGCTAAGGTCAGAAAAGTTGTTGTCTACTCTCGGCAAGTATTCCACTAAGAGGTGGATCTTGTGGTGGAAAGCCCATTTCTGAATGGTCTGAGCTAGGTGAGAAAGCTAAGGGATTCTGGTTCCCCCTTGTTTATGAAGGTTATACATGGCTGTAATGTTGCCCATCTTGAAAGAGAATTACTTTGTCAATTAGGTGAGTAAAGAAAGCTTATAATGTTATATGAACAGCTGGTAGCTCTAAGTGACCGATTTGGAGAGTCAGTTGACTGAGGCTCCAGTGTCCTTGGACAGTTACATTTTGGGAATGCCACCCTTTCCTCCCCCGCACTCCCTAATCTCGTAAGGGAGGCGTCCGTTGTTACGGTCCTCTCTCGAAATGGATCTAAGAACAGCTGTCCTTTAACAAGTTGTTAGATTTTCCACCATGGCAGAGTAGCAAGCTTGTCGGCTGACCAACACTAGGCCTTCCATTGACCATCAGTTGAAACCATGGGTGTTTTCGGTTGAAACAGAGGAATTAGTGCCTGAAAGGATTGTATCCTGGAGGCATTTGAGTGGGCTATGCCCTTCTCTGAATGGAGAATTGACCTTAGATAAGGCTGGATCTGAAGGAGTCGGAGTTGGGATTTTGAAGCGTTGATGGTAAAGCCTAGTTCGTGCAGTATGTTGATGGTGACCGGAGTTTGCTGGGGACACTTTAAACCAGTGGCAGTCTTGATGAGCCAATCGTCCAACTAGGGAAAGCCGTGCATGCCCTTTCCGTGTAGGTGAGCGGCCACCACCGCAAGGCACTTGGTGAAGACCCTGGCTCCTGAAGTGACTCCGAAGGAGGGCACTTTGAACTTGTAATGCTGTCCGCTTACTACAAATTTGAGGTACCAGCAATGTGCAGATGGATTGGAATGTGGAAATAGGCATTCTTGGGGTCGAGTGTATCCATGAAGATGCCTTGTTGTAGTAGTGGGATGATATCCTGTAGGGTGACCATGTGAAAGTGCTCTCATAGAATTAATTTGATTAGGGACCTCAGATCCAAAATCAGTCTGAGGGACCCATCCTTTTTGGGAATGAGGAGGTATAGCAAGTAAATTCCCATACCCTTCTAATGGCGAGGGATGAGATCTATAGCTCCTTTCTGGGGAAGGGTTTGGTCCTTTTCCTGGCGTAACCTTTGGTGTTGTGTGTGGTTTGTGAGGTGAAATGTTAGGAGGTGTGGAAATGAGCTTCAGACAATAACCATGTTGGATAATATCTAACACCCACTTGTCGGAGGCGATGTTCTGCCAAACCAGAAAGAATCCTTGTAGATGACCCCAACTACTGTTATATGATTGAGGGGAATGAGAGGAGAATCCGGGCTTGCTGGTGATGGCAGATCCTTTTGAATTGTTTCTTCTGTAGGGGCTGCAGCAAATAGCCTCTGCAAGAAGCGTTTTGGGTTTGTGGTCGCTGGTATGATGTGGAGGTTTCTTGAGAAGTGGTTCTGGAACCTCCACGGTAGGCTGAGCGGCGAAAGGATTTTGAAGGGCACCCATTTTCTTTACTGTTTCATTGTCATTTTTAATTATTTCTAATAAGGTACTTATATGCGGGCCAAAATGTCCCAGTTTTGCTGGATTTACGGTTTGAACCCGGAGACAAACAAAAGGATCTTTGAATTTATACTCCAAGCTGCAGTATCTGCAGCATCTAGGTCACAGCATGCGGTTGTGTTAGATATTAATTTGCCTTTGAAGGCTATTTGGTAGTCTCTTTTTTTGTTTTCTTCTGAGAAGTGCTGGAGGAGTTCCTCCATTTCCACCCAGTTGGCCTGATCATACATTGAAAGGAGGCCAACAAAATTGCAAATGTGCCAATGATTTGCCAATTATGTAGCGATCTTCTTGCCTTCAGTATCTATACTCTTACTCTCCCTATCTGGTGGAGGGGCATACCAATGGTTTGAGAGGTGACTCTTTTTCGTGTAGTTGCTACAACTGAAGGGTCAGGTGGAAGTTGACCCTGTATGTAGAGTGGATCATCAGGTGTTGCTTTGTATTTGTTATCCACCCTTGGTGTTATGACCTTAGCTCTTACTGAGTCCCTGAAAATGTCTAGGGTGCGGCAGAGCATGCCCCTTTAGCATTGGGAGATACTGGGTGGAGCATTGTGCGGAAAAAAGAGCATCAAAGAGAAAGTCTTCCTCTATGGGGCTTTGTGTGTAATTGTACCTTGTGGAAGCTGGTAGCCCTACCAATAAGCCATGCCACAAAGTGGTATCATCAGGGGAGAGAGGGGGGAGTAGGACATCCATTACCACTTGCAGACTTTGAAGAAGGTGTTCGATGGACCCTGATCCATGAGCATCCTTGCTGCTGGGCGCCATGGATCTCCAGGTCAGAGCTGGAGCTGACGTTGGGGTAGAAGGTTCCATCGTCCACAGCAGAGGCTTGTGCGTGACATTCTCTCTTAGTATCCTCAGGGCCAAAAAGGTCAAGTGTGTAATCTCTGTTCATCCGTGACTGTCCCATAAAGTCTGTGCCCTTTGTGTCATTTCCTTCTCAGAGGGGTTCCAGATTTCCTCACGGAATTTCATGATGGCCCAGAAGGACAATAACACCCTGATGCATGCATGGAAGCAGGTGGCTGACAACAAGCCAGATCAGGTAGGCCCTTTTTTTCTGCATCAAGAAGGGTCTGTTGTACAGAGCTTCACGGGGTAATGAACATACCACAGAACAGCTGCTAGTACCTGTAGCATTTCGTGAACAGGTCATGCATCTAGAAAAGATAGCCAGGCAGGAGGTGGCCACTATGGAGAGGAACATACACTAAAGTATTGTGTGGAACGATTCTTTTCTCCAGGGCTGAACAGGGAAGTGGCAACATTCTGTGCTGCATTTCCCATATGCCCACTGGTTAGCAAAAGTCCCCCTATTCCTACTCCCCATAATTGAGGTTCCGTTCCGATGGATGAGATGGACTTGGTGGGACCATTGACAAATACGCCAGAAGACGCCAATACATACTGATCTTGGTGGATTATGCAACGTGATAACCTGTGGCCACCCCTTTCGCCAGCATGATCATCATGTCAGTAGCCTAGGCCATGATTTCCTTCTTTTCCTGGATACACTTTCCAAACAAGATTCTGACCGACAAGAAAACCCCCTTTACGTCCTATTTAATGGCTCAGAAATGTAAGATACTGGGCATAAAATAAACCTTACTGAGTCCGTATCCTGGGCTTCTTTCAGAAGTCAGTGACGCACATCACTGGTATCCCATGACATGCACATGGAAGGAACTTGGTCAAGCTTAGGCCCTCCGGCATTCCAGATGCCAGAAGACAGGCAGTAGAACAGGAGGTTGAGGCTATGCTGAAGGCAAAAATTATTGAGCCCTCAAGGCGCGCCTAGTGTTCTCCTGTGGTGCTTGTCCCGAAAGGGAATGGAGGTCAACTAACCCATGCGCTGGGTAGATGAGTTGGCTGAAAGGTTAGAAAGTGTGAGAATTATGTCCACAACTGGCCTCACAAAGGGGTGCTGGTAGACTCCCCTCACCCTGACAGCCTGAGAAAAGACAGCCTTTTCAACCCCTTCAGGCCTTTATCAATTCAAGGTGCTACCTTTTGGCATTCATGGTGCTCCTGCTACTTTCTAGAGGCTTTTGGATGTGTTGTTGAGACTCCACCAAGCGTATGCAGTGGCATATTTAGATGACATAATGGTGTACAGTCCTGATTGGGAAATGCATATGCAACATCTAGAACAGGTACTGAAAACTCTGAAGCAAGCAGGACTTACCTAGAATCTGAAAAACACCCTGTTCACTACCGAATACACTGAATACCTGGGTTACACCGTCCATGCACCCCCAATTGAACAAACTTGAGGATATCTAAAAAAAATTCCCCAGACTACAACAAAGAACGAGATTCGTTCATTTCAGAGACTTGTGGGCTAATACCATAGGTATGATCCCAGAATTTTCAGAGATAGCGAGTCCTCTTACAGATCTCTTGTCTCAAAAGCTTGCAGGGAGACAGATACCTTGGCCTACGATCCGGGAACAGATCATCTTGCAATTAAAGGAGGCACTGTATCTGGCTTATGTATTGATGTGTTCTGATTTTGACAAATCCTTTGTGCTGCAGGCAGATGCCTCTGTTCGTGACCCGTGTTGTCACAGCCTGATGTGCAAGGCAATCTCTGACCCATTCTGTACCTGAGCCGTACATTGTTCCTTTAGTAGGTACATATGTCCACCATAGAGAGGGAATGCTTGGCCATTCAGTGGGCTGTGGAGGCGCTGCAAAAATACCTACTTGCAGGGGTGTGGAATTTAATAAAATATCTACTTGTCCATGGGACAGGTTGCTTCTTAAATCTACTTGTCCTGTGAAAGAAAATCTACTCCCTTTGGTGCCATGTAGTGCGGCAACAAATTATGGCAGCAATCTCTTTATGTAAGAGCTCTGATAATAGCCTGTCTGATTGTGCCAGGGCTACTACTATGGTAGGGCTTGAACACCTGCAATTTCAATCCCTACTATAGCAATTTCCTTATTTTTCCACCTTTCCGCAGATCTACATATTGGGGCTGGTGGAAGCCGTATGCAATACTTCCAGGGCTGGAATGCCTTTGAGTCTGCAAACCTACTAACTTGCATGTTTTAAGGACTTTCACCAGCTCTTCTCTAATCGTTTCCCATAATGAGAAAGGTTGGAAATTTACTACTGACAAGGGCAGAAGTAGAAGCTTTTCCAGGATTGGGAAAAAAGTAGTTGGAGGGAAAGTGAACTTGCAAACGCTCAATAGATTTTCACATGAGCAAATCTACACAAGCATATTTGATCATGCTAAAATACAGTTCACAAATATTTTCTAAGAGTCCGATATCCTGGTCTACTTCTTTAAGTTCTTGTGAATTCATGAAAGCCACTAATTCAAAGACATATACCATGAGTGCACTTTTGTGACTTTCTACAAAAATTGGATCCCTTATTAGGTCTGGCATTAACAAAGACATTTTGTTTTTATTAAACTTCTATTTCTCTCTCTCTCTCTCTATCGGCTGGCTTTACTGTGAGTCTTCGCATTATGCTCTTCCACTAGGAGCATATTGGCATACAAAGTACTTTTGTATGCCAGGAACTACTGCGGCAATCAGTGGCGTAACAAAACTGAAGCCCCCCGCAAGGAACATGGAGGGCCACCCCCTCCAGATTCACTCAGGGCAGGTGCTGACCAGGCCCCCTGGAGGGGGGCTGCGGGCCTTTGTTAACCACTGGTGGCAATGTGTGCTTTTTAAGACCAAAAACATTTTTACTTTTTGCTAGTGTTTGTTACCATGGTGAGGGCCTGGCAACTCCCACAACAATAAAGTGTTATAAAAGCCATGTCAAGACAAGACACACATTGACCAAACAAAAAGACTCAAAGAAAATGTCAGATCGGTTGGCTTTGTCAGTCCTTGCTTATTTTCATGCTTCCCATAATCTTGTTGAATTTTAGGAAATCCTGGCATGCATCAACACATTTTACTAAATGAAGCTTCAAAGAATGAGCACATAAAATTTCATAGTAGTGAAACTTTTTTTTTTTCCTACTTGCATGTTATTTTCTGAATATTTTTTAAAGCAAAGAATCATCACTCTTGCTTACAAGCTTCTGCAATCATTTGCATCTAATCAGAGAGCCTTCTGGGAACTTTATTCTTAGCTTCATATTGTTAAACTTTTCAAAAGTGTGTACACTTTTTTTTTGTTAACTGGAACAACGGTCAGTAGTGAAGTGTGACCTTAAAACTTTTATTTCACCTCTCACCCTAATAATGAAGGCTTTTCATTACTCAACCATTAATACAAGTTTGAATAGCATTAACGTATGGACACACATTACCTCAAATGCAGACAGTTCCCTTCTCTGTAAACTGAAGCCCAAGGGTTTTTGCTACAGTGGGTTGGGCCTAATTGTCCCAGGGCCAAAATAAACATGAAAACTTGTTGCCCTTGACCCCAAACAATATGTCCCGTGGGCGATAGGAGTTCCACATCCCTGTACTGGGTCACTCTATTAACCCATTGACTGATCATGCTCCCGCCACCTGTCTGTCATTACGTAAAGGCTCGAAACCCAAGGTGTTGCACTGGATTTTGGCCTTACAGCCTTTTTCGTTTCAGGCCTTCCACAACCTAGGGAAACTGCAGTGCAATGTGGACTTTCTCTTTCAGTGCTCTAATTCGGAATGGCCTGTTTGTCGATTCCTGGTGTAAAGGCTGTGTTATCCAGTGACTGATGCCCCTGTGACTTCCAACATGGCTGCGGACGTGGGCGAGTCAAGGAGCACTCCAGAGCTCTAGCAGCCCATAAGGCTGTCACGTGGTCCGGGGATTGTGTAGACGACATAAGGGGAGGACCCGGACATTGGAAAGGCACGCGTGTTTTCCGAGGAAGAGCAGTTTGTAGTGTGGAGAGAAAGGCAATGGAGACAATGAATCAAGCGTGCCAGGAGGGAGACAATGAGGATGGGAGACACAGGCTATGGGGGCCCGCAGAGTGAAGAGTGAACCTGACTCATGTGGAGAGCGGACGGAGAGTGACAAGAGCACTACTCCCAAGTCCAGCTATCAGAGAACAGGCGGACACTGTGGAACCAAATGCTGCACCCCAGGAGGATTGTGGCTTCAGGCAAGTGCCATGGTTCTCTGCATGCACCATACGGATGTGGTGGGCGGGTCTCCAGGTCACGAAGGGAGCAGAGATGAAAATAAAGGGTGAACACACACCCAAACTGAAACGCACAGGGGTTTCATGTTTATTGGTGGCAATTTGTGGGCACTATTGAAAGCACAACCTTGTGGTGGCACAAGGGAAGAAGGAGTAGGCCGATATATGATCCCTTTACTGATCCACACCATGTACTTTATTTTGAGGGCCACTGTACGCCTACTCTCTGAAGCAGGAAGAGACGGGGAAAGCCAGAGGGGAACTCAAGGACTGACTAGGACCTGACTGCAGTGCAAACAGGGAAGAAGAAGAAGAGATCTGTGATACGGGAATCTTTGGGACAACTGAAACAGTAACAGGGACATAACTGTCCTTGAACAATCACAATAAAACGGAGTCATTACCCTATAGGATCCAGAGACCGCCAGCAAGCCCACACCCCAACACCAGCCATAAGCCGACCGGCAAGTCTTTGTTGGAAGAAGATTTATTATCATATTTAGGATATCTTTACACATATGCATAGCATAACTCGCTTCAATTAAAACGTATGTCATATTTACATAAATCATAAATCATTTTTCCGAGATAACTTCAGTAACCATAAATCAATTACTTATGACAGGATCCCTTCCTGTCCTGAACCACCATTGGACCACACAGGTGAACCATACATCACCTGTATCCCTAGGAGGGGCGGTTGTCCTGACTACACCGTTCCTTGACCACCCGCTCAGGGTTCCGCCCCCCCCTCCAAACACCAAGTTGCCCAGGGGGTAACGGGCGGCCAGGAGCGGGAGCCCCATGGCCCCCCCAGTGATCTGGGCTCCCTTCCCCCTTAATCTAGTGTGTACATCCGCAGGTTGGCTTAGGACTTCAGGATCCCATCCCTGGTGTTCTCCCGGGGCCACAGCCTTGGGGACTCCTCTGTTGTTTCAGGTTACTTTAATACCTCATTTCCCACCACGAGGGCAACCAGGGCCCCAAAGGTCCTTCGCACTCCCCCCCCGAAAACAGGCTGTGAGCAAAAAACTGCATGTTAGAAATTAACTGGTCAGTACCGGTGTCGGACAAGTGCACCATATCTTTGTTGAACATGATGGGGCCGTTCAACAGTCTGTGTGGCATGTTCCATAATCGCCCTGGTCCTGGGCATAGTTTCGCCATACCTGCATTGAGTAGTCACACGGAAACATTCCTTGTTCTTGACTTGATTCCTGGGCCCCAGTTGCGGCGAGGCACCATATGAGACCATGCAATGGCCGTGTTCGGGTATTGTTTTGCCAATTTAGTGATTTCCATGAATATCGCTTCTCTCAGTGCCTTGCGCCCATGCCCACCAAATCATTGCCTCCAAGGTGGATGATGATGAGATCCGGGAACTGGAGCCCCTCGAATCCTCTGGCCAATGTGATGAGCTGCTGATGTTGTGCGATTCCCAATCTGCCAACCCCGCACCATCTGAAAGCCACGTTTTGGTCCGCCTGACTCGGCATACGGCGCAGTTGCACTCTGTAGGCCGCCCGCCGAACAAACGAATGCCCCAAGACCCATACCACACGCGGTGCCATGGAACTGAAATGAAAGAAAATTGCATGAGAAACCATACTCGGAATAAAAGATGAAGTACCGCTAAACCAATTCAGGCCTGATGTACCGCTTATAACAATCCGATGACCAGCGACCAATGCCCTTCACCTTGGACACGGGCAAACCCCGCGCTGGCTGCCAAAGTAGCTGCTTCAATCCAAAAGGAATGGGAAGAGTATCCCAATGGATCCACCCCTGTCGCCCTCAGCGCTACCTTGAAAACCTCAGAGAATTGGTAGCGAGATAGGCATTCACCATTACCGTGAATAAACAATGCAGTAGATTCTGCCGTCGGCCGGACAGACAGGTAAGTTCTTACTAGTTTCATCGGGAAAAGGGGGAACCGCTAGCTGCACTGAGTGTGATGCGCGTTCCTTTTTTAAGCTGGTCTGTTTTTGACTTACGCAGCATTATTGACAAACAATCTGTACTGACCAGCACGTCTCCCCGCTGAAGCCCCCCAGAGTGATCGCTCCTGGAAGAGCCCACGAGTTCCCGATGTGGAAAGCACCATAAAAGGCTACTGAGAATGTTGCCGCAAATAAAGCCGCCTCAAAATGAGATGAACACACCACGGGGAGACTGCGCAAAAGATTCTCTAATAAAACTGCTGTTATTGGGCGCCTCACGTCAGCTTGACTATGGTCCCCCATAGCTCAACTGGCAATAGCCTGTGTAATGATAAAGGAGTTTAACTGAGACTCCGCATTTCTGAGTCTGGCAAAAAATACAGATTTCAGCTGGTCTCCCTTTGTCCCTCAAATGTTGCGAAAATGCACATATTGCTAGTTCCGAAAACAAGTCTGAAATTTTTTTGTGTCCTCAAGAACTGCCTGTACTGGTGAAAAGCTCTCTCATAAGTCCCTTTGGTACGCGCTGCCAGAGATGACGCGACTAAAACTGGTAGGGCGGGACACCAATCTTCCACAGAGATGCTGGGAACTCCGTCATCTTCTCCGCCGCCTGAGGGTGATACCGCAGGAAGTCCTGCATCCATGAACGAGATAGGGCATCAGCGGCATTGTTATATATCCCTGGCACATGTTTAGCTTGAAATGTAATGTTGTATCTTAGGCATGTCAAAATCAAGTGTTTGAGGAGGCGAAGCACTAACCAGCATGTGGCCCCCTGTCTATTGATTGCCTCCACCACAGCCATGTTGTCAGACCAGAAGATTACCGACCAGTCCTTAAATTTCTCAACCCAAATGGTGACCGCTACAATGATAGGAAACAGTTCCAAAAAGGCTATGTTCCTAGTGATGCCCTTGTTAACCCAGGCAGCTGGCCAGTCTGCCCTGCACCATAAGGGGCCCAAAATTGCCCGAAACCCCTGCTACCTGCTGAGTCCGTATATAACCCCAAAGTGGGGCTTGAGACCGCCAGATGAGGCCAGATTACTGCCCCATTGAATTCCTGCAGAAAAACCTCCCACAATTTTAAGTCACTCCTGACTTCAGCAGACAACTTAGTGTGATGGTGCTTCTCAGACAAACCAGCCATTGACCTAGCGATAGACCTTGAGAATGGACGTGCCATGGGAATGATCCTAAGAGCGAAGTTCAGCTGCCCCACTAGAACCTGCAACTGATGTAGGGTGACCTTCTTCTGAGATAATAACAATTTAATGGAGTCCTTGAAGACCTGTAGTTTATCCCCAGGCAGGCGACATTACCCGGCCACCGAGTCGATCTCAATTACTAAGAATGTAATGCAACTGGAGGGCCCCTCTGTTTTGTCCAGAGCCAACGGGACCCCAAAGTCCTTAAACATTGCGGTCAAGGCCTGAAGGGCCCATCAGCATTTATCTGACCCCGGGGGACCTAATACCAAGAAATCATCCAAGTAATGTATCACATCCTGGTGCCCGGTGATGTTTGAGAAGACCCACTGCAAGAAGGTACTGAACTGCTCAAAATAGCTGGGTGACACACTGCAACCCATGGGCATACACCTGTCATAGAAGTATTCTCCCTGGAATTGGAAACCCAATAGATGGTAATCATCAGGATGCACCGGGAGAAGCCTGAAGGCTGATTCTATGTCCGTCTTTGCCAGCAAAGCACCCTGGCCTAATGCCCTCAACTTTACTAAGGCCTGATCCACTGTCGCATAGCAAACTGAGCAAAGCTGGGGATTGATAGCATCATTCACTGATGCGCCTCGAGGAGCAGACAGAATATGTATTAATATGAACTGTCCAGTCTCCTCCTTAGAAACAACCCCCAAAGGGGAAAACAAAACCTTCTAAAGGAGGGCAAGGAAAAGTGCCTGCCAATCTACCTACGGTGCGCTCCTTTGATTACTTACTTGCCACCACTCCCGGGTTCCTTAATGCAGATACTACATTTTTACAATGGTCAACTGGAGGTACACTGGTGGCAGGAATTCTAAAGCCGAAGGAGAACCCGTGTGCTAGTAATTCAGAAGAACCTTTTTTAGGGTAAGCCTGTAACCATGGGAGCAGTGCGTCAATCTTAATGGGGGAAGGCAAAGGAGACTTAACTACTGGTTTTATTCCCCTCTCTTCCTTTTTATTTGGCTTTTTTGATGCACTTAGACTCCGGGTGAGAAGGGTGACCACAAAAGGAACAACTATGCTTGAATCTGCAGGACCCAGCTGGTCGCGAACATGTCTTTATATTGAATGCCCAACATGACCCTTTCCTCTCACTTGAGTACTGAGCCCAAAAGGGCTGCCTCCCGGGATCCTCCACTTTCGCCCAGCGGAAGTCCCTGTTGTATTCGAGCCAAGCCGCACCTCCATAGACGTGGTGGGCTTTCAATATCTTGTTTGAATAACAAACTTTGGCAATATCTAACTCAGGTTTCTTTTCCAGCATCACTGACATAAATACATTAAAACCAAACAACCAATTGGTAATGTTCTCCTCTACCTTGCGTTTCTTGTCCCCAGATGAAGATGCTTTTGTTTCCTTGTCTTTACACTCTACCTCCCTCCTTTTTGCCCTGACCAGCGAAAAAATGTCTACAAATTCCCCTTTCCATATTTTTTCTTTCACCTCAGTACTAACATGTGCTGCCAGCTTACCTGGTCCTGACAGCAGACCGTCGATGCCAGATCCCTCTGTTGAGTTAACTTTTTCTGGAGCAGTGCTCGCCCCATTCAACCTATCTTTATCAGAAGAAGCAGCAGGGTCCACCGCGTCTGGTGCTGGAGAGACACTCAAGCTACCGGCCGCCGCCTGCAACGTTGTAACATTACGCGCCATAACTAACGCCTCTACCTGCCGCTTCATCTCCTCCACTGATTTCTGTAAAGAATCATTCGCATTCCAAGGAGTTGTAGGTGGTGGGGGGCCACTAGCTAGGACAATAATAGTCGCTAATAACCTTGAAATTTCCCCCAAGGCTTGCGTGGTTGGGTCCTGCGCCTGCATGGCTTGCCTGGTTACTTGAGGTGTAAGGGGAACCAGGGGTAACGCCGTTGATGAGGAAACCACTGGCATGGGTTACGAGACTGGCACCGTTGAAGATGCAGCCAGAGAAGCCAGGGACTTGCGATTAACTGCCAACACATCAGCAATCCCAGGCCCCGGTGGCGTGCCCACAATTATGCCCCCCCTCGCCCTGTTCTGGCGCCGCGCTCATGGAGGGAATCAAAGGCTCTGCCTCAGGAGACTCCACTGGTGAAATAACCACTGCAGGAGATGGGGGTTTGGCCTGCGCCTTCCCTTTAGACCTGCGCTTTACAGGGGGGAAAGCAGCGCGAGGAGCTATGTGAGACCGCTTAGGACAGCCACCACTATCCCCATGAACCTCATTATCAGACGCTGTCTCGCTGCTGTCTGAATGATCGTTACCTAATTTTGCGAGGACCACCTTCAAAAGTTGGGCTAGTTCCGGATCCCTCCCCTTTCCTTTCCCTGCGCTAGCTCTGTTAGATGGCATGGCGAAGCAAATTACTGTAGAATTATTACCACTAATACTGCTAGTTATTGTGGGTAATCCCAGTACACCCTGTAAAACAGTGAATCTTAAGTAGGTTAATTAACCATCAACAACAAGCACATGCATTATCCCAATCCCAGGCTCAAGTTACATATGCAAACAACAATAAATGTACATTAATTATCACAGTGAACTTTGAATTTAAAGCAAGCTGCTCCAATAGGTAGACCTGCACCCAGCTGCTGAAATCCCCACTTAAAATGCCTTAAGACGTTTTTATCACCGTGTTCCTGTCACTCTCAATACTGCCAGCGCTTCGTAGGGAGATTACCACACCGCCCCGCTCGCACGCACGCTGGAATGCAGTATCCAAAATTAGGAAAAAAGCGCTGCGCGCTTACACCAAAGGAGCACGTGCTATGGGCTGCAATTCACCGCTCCCATTGCACCGCCAGACCCTTATCATGATCTCGATCCTACCACCCACGCGCTGGCCCACTGTACTTGAACCCACACGATCCCATGCTTCCGTTAGCGACTGCAGCAAGGCACCCCCAATGCGCGGTCGCTCCCGGTAATAGCCGAAAGGCAGCAGAAAGGGCTCGCGCTTTTAAATGAACGCGCCAATTAGTTAGACTCCGAGACTGTTGCAAGGCGCCCTTTAGACTTAACGCGCCAATTAGTTAGCAGAAACGCGCTGCCGCTGTGAACAACTCGGACGAAGTGTCGCGCCACAGTACGGAAAACTCACCATAATACCAACGGTACTGTAAGGATAATAAATGATTTCGACGTTAGTGCACAAAACTGGATCGCCGGGTCCCAAGACGGTACTACCGGCTTTCCCGACGCCACAAAAGGAGGGCCCCAGCCCACGCAGACCGCACTCAGCAACTCAGCGCGCCCCACTCCCGGGAGACCTGCACGCTTTAAATCCAGCAAACCCCCCCCCCCTGCCGGGAGCGCACTCTTTACCATTACGCTGCGTCAAACCTGCTCTTCTGGCGGCACACAACAGGTGGACTTCTTGGCCGGCGAATAACAGACCGCTTCCAGCAGCTACCCGACACCGTCACCGTTCGCCGCCCGCCTCAACTGTTCGCCATCCGCCAGTCCCGCCGCCGCACATCCAGAAAGAGAAGGCCAAGGCTTCTCGGGGGCGCTTATATAGCCCCCCCACCATAGCACCATAGCAAACGCAGCCGCAACGTTTCACTCCCTATGGACTTACGCCCCCACCCCTAGCGAGACGCAGGGGTGGAAGTCAAGGCCAGCACAAACACACAACTAATGCACAGGGGTTGCCGGCTTCGGCAGTCCCGTCCACTAACGGGCCGCGCCCCCCATCTTGGGGGGGGGGGGGGCGCTTTTCCCTTATCGACTGAGGCGTATTTTTCACAGAAGGGGCAGGAACCACAGTGCCACTGTGTGGCAGTTGGGGTAGAACAGTATAATTGTGGTTTGTGGGGTTTTGTAGTGGTTGTTAAAACATTGAAATGTGGGTAGGTTATGTTTGTAGTAAATGAGTGAAGTACCTTTGCTGAGAATGTGCTATTATGGTAATGGATGTGGATGAGTTAAGGCGGTGGCTGGTGAATAGCAAAAAATGCACCATCTCTGGCTGAACAGGACCAAACAGGCAACTGCCATTGTCCTCTCTCCCATTAACCTTGATCCCTGGGCTGAGACGCCCTGAGCTTAAGGTTAAATAGCCCTACGTCAGGTGACACCTTTGGCCAATAGGAACCCTAGCCCTAATCCTAACCAATCAGAACAGTAGCCATAAGCCATAGGACCAAAGGGAGATGTAGCCCTTTCAACCAATCACAGCCCTAGCCACCAATCCAAAGTTAAAGCCCAAGCCCGATACCCAACAGAAAACCCAGTTCTAGGAACCAATTAGAGTGCCAGATCTACCACCCAATCAGAACTCTAAACCCAAGCCCTAAGTATAATGGAAACCCTAGCCCTAGGAAACACTCAAAGTACAGATGCAACAACCAGCAAGACATTTCTATAAAGGGCAAGTGACCTTAAGCACAAGCTGGTGGGCTTTTCACACACTTACACAAATACACTTATTCCAGGCAAAAACAAGTGCTAAATACTTTTTCCAAACACAGTTTAAACCATAGACCATGTTAAGCAGTCTCTTAAACGCACTCTTCTTAGCCTTTGAGATTTAGTTTGCTTTTTTACCTTTAAAAAAAACTGGCCTTGGCTAAGTACCGGGCAAAACTAGGAGAGAGATTTAAGCAGTCACAGGTAAGAAAACAACAGCAGTTTTAAAAGTACAAATTGCACAGAAACCAAGAGTTCAATTTAAACAGTCACGGCTAGAGAGAAAAGCAGGTTTAAAGTTTCAAGAATAAACAGAACAAGTCTGTGTTCCTACCACCTTCTTTGCCTTCTTGCTCACTGGGCTGTTTAAGGCACAGAGAAGGTGGGGCTACAAAATGGAAGTGGCTGTCTTGGGGTTCCCTCCACAAAATGTAAAGGGACTGGGTAGGTGTGAGAGGAGGGCTAAGGGTTGCTTGGGAGCTGGAGGGTCATTCAAGAAAGCACTGGCTGGTGGGCAGGTGGCAGGGAGCTGCTCTTTAAGTCAGAATCTCCTTGGAAACAGACAGACTCAATCCACATTTTGCAGGTCTATTCAACCTTGCAGGTGAGGCCCAAATCTAAAGCCACTACAAATACTACTTTTCACGCACTTACACAACAATTTGTTCGAGCTAACAACTAGTGCTACACACAGTATACCCATCTGAACATTTATTTTGCTATCCACCTACTTAACCAGTGTGCTTTGCTAACCTACAAATCTTCACTTTTCTCACTCTTGACATAACACACAACTTGTACACTGCTCTTTCCATCTTCTTGAGCAACTTTACTGGAATGTCCTTTCAAATGACACCAAATCAAGCCTATACCTTTACTACTTGTTTTAAAATGTATCTTATAGATTACCTTCTCCACTGTGAACTAAGCCTTTGCTAAATGGCCCAACTCAATATTGCCCTCTCTCACCATTTAATCCTGGCTTCTTCATTTATAATGTATACAATATCATATATCACCGTATTATTTTATGTACTGTCCTGTTCCATGTCATCATTTGCCATATACAATACTATCCATCTTGTGACTTTATATAACCAACCATCCAAACTTGTCCTTGTATACTGTTGGTTACTATGGACAGAATTTATTGGATACAAGTCCTTGCTCACAAAAACACAAATTTAAATAAATCAGTTGTCAATCTGTATGGTCAACCAAATTAAGTCAGTAGTCATAATATCTGCGGTGTGTACTATGCAAATTCCCACGTCTCTTCAGTCTAGAGGCAGTGGAATGTTGCAACTGAACACTATTATTTCCCAAGCAGAAGTGAGTGAGCCAATAAATTGACAGGGAAAGCCGAGCCAAGTGTCTGGCTCGGAACCTGGAGCCTGAACAGAGACATGGAAATGTTTGCTATGTAAATCATACAACCAATATCATGTGAAATATGATAAAGTCACTTGAAAATTTGAAAAAAGTATTTCCTTAACCGCTAGAAGCTTTGACAATATACTTCACATTACAGCACAGCACAGAGAAGTACTTATTAAAAGTGATAATTTTTACACATGAACCGCCAGTAAAACAAAAGGCAAGACACTTGTCATGTAAACCCTGTATGTGGCCCAGATTTTTACAGAGCAACATTAAAGCCCATTAAAACAAACAATAGATTTTGTTCAGCTGCTATTCTAAACTCACATATTTTAAAGTGCTTTTATACGTGCAAATGAAGAAAAGGGAGTTTTGGTCAAATAAAATATATGCCTAAAATCACACAATTTAATCAGAGAAACCGTGATTTATGTATGTTTTCTGGCTTCATTTTTTACAAATAAGCCAATAAATGAATAGCTATTTGTCTTTCCTTATGTTAAGGCTTTGTGTTTGCCTCTCGTTTTTTCTCATTTTTGAGCGCCTGACATGAGGACCGATTACATTAGCAATATCACATTCATTGTTTATAGGCACGTGAGTTGCTCAGAGTCACAGGATATTGAGCCAACGCATAGACTCGAATCTGGCTCCCAGTTCCAAAGTAGAGAGGTGGCAGAAGGCCGGCAGAAGCCACATGAAAGCTGGGCTTGTTATGGGCTTGAGGGTTCAAAAGAACCTCGAGCCGAGCCCCAGCTACGCTTCAGGCTCAAGCAAGTCTCGAGCTTTCAGTGCCTCGCCCACCTCTATTCCTAAGTGTCGTAAACCAAGGCAAATCACTAAATTCTCCCATGACTGAGTTCCCGCCTTGCCTAAATTGAGCATGCCTATCAGCAGTTGAGTTGCAATTTGCACTATATGAAACAACATTTCAGTCAAGTGCATCAACCAGAAAAAAATGCACACTTTACCTCAAACTAGGTGTGAACTTAGGTCTTTGGGGATCTCTGGTGTGGATTTGCAGCACCTGCCCACTTCCTAGGTCGAAGGCTCGACTGGCAATACCAGCATTAGGCATTCCCCTAGGAGGCTGGAAGGGTGGGGGTTGGTTTTGTTCCTACGGGCTGGTTTTGCTACTGGGCTGGTTTAGCTGGGGGACACTGTGTTTTGCAAATTGTTATGGGTTTAAAAGCACTCACTGCAGAGTACATTTTATATTCAGCAATATTCAGTACAAAAATGTCAAGATAACTCTGATGATTTCTGTTCCCGCAGGAGAGGGATCGGAGTTTTGTCTAGTGGCAGTTTTGACTCATCTAAAGTAGCGCTGAGGGTTAACATGCCTGCTGCACAGACCGTGACCATGTAGATCCCAGAACTGTATTTTCGGTGGAAGGCATCCCTGGGTTGTCGATTTTGTCATAGATATCCTTTAGTAACTTGCAGTTCATAAATTACACTCGTAATATCGGACAGTAATCTATGGACTATCATCAAAGAGCTGCTTGCAAACTGGATTATACAGACTAAAAAGTCATGTTTTTTTCCAAATCTTTCATTATCCAAATGTAGCTAGAAGAGGTTTGTTTGAGTAGAAGTAAACTATTCGTGAAGCCAACCATAACCTCTGTGTTACGCTTTGAATCCTGAATTTGTGCACTTCCAGATCAATCACTCTTACAAATAACTAAGTGTAAATGACATTTGAATACTACACCTTGTAGTAATCTTTGTAATTTGTAATATTTTCTATACACTGATGTGTTTGGTTCATTATCTGCATGTGTGCGTGCTCCAATACCCTACACAGGTATGGGAGCGCTATAAAGCAAATGAAATATATGTGGAAGAGGGGCTATGCAGAGATGTAGGGAACTGTTGGACAGCGAAATTGAGGGAATCTGTGGAGGAGGAAGGCATGCAGGTGGTGCCAAAAAAACTGTTGCACCAGGGCCACCAGCGCTAAAACTGGCCCTTCTGTGCCACTTATTGGAACGGAGGATGACAACATCCCTCGAAATTGTCTTTCGTTGTGTTCTCAGTTACTTGGCTGTGCTTAACACTGAATGTGTACACTTATACTATATTTAAATTAATAGTTCAATCTAGATATCGTATTTTTTGTGTTCCCCGTAATGTCTGGATATGACTGGGTATCCTGGTGCACTGTAAGGTCATCATTTATTATGCTTTAAAAGCTACTACGAGGAAATATATAACGAAAAATGTATTGTAAACGCATCATTTGTGTCATCTTTCCCAGATTTTCTTGGGGAAGCCCGTCCCCCGCTTTCCAAACTCACTTTTGTAGTGGTCAGGTTCGATCGCAATGCACCGAACGCGGGCTGGTCTGACAAAAATTGCCAGGGCTGCTTTTAGTTCCAAGTCCGGCCCTGCCTAGGTCGCACCAATGTAGTGCGCCAAGCTGGGAGACAAGACGAGCCCAGGTCAAGTCTGCTCTGTTGGGACTTGCCAGGTAATGACAGGACACGGAGGACAAAGGAAGGTTTTTGGCATTCCATTCCAGGCGCACAAGCAAACAATAGCCAATGACAACAGCCATGCTGCAGACAAGTGGCTCAATTACTGCGTTATCATGGCGAGGTGGAGGACAAAGGAACACAAGGCCCTGCGCCGCGGCCTCCAGTGAGAACAAAGCATTCCAGGAGTGCGTGAATAAGGGCAGCGCGCGACTGGGGCGAGGATCCGCCTTCAGCAGGGCCAACCCTCACCCCACAGCCCTAAATACGGAACCTCATGAGAGGACACCCCCTGTTTACCTCTAATTAAAATGCAGGCCCGTGTACGTGTGTTCTTACAGCACAAACGACACACGCAGTCTGCGCCACGGGGCAGGCGAGTCACGCTCAGCTCTTTGTCGGTGCCTCTGCCGAGACCCGTGTTGGCCCCTTCAAACTCTCCAGGCCTCAAAATTACGGCATGTACGTGAAACGTAATCCACGTGGAAGTTCTGTCAAACCGCGCTCATACACCACGTTTGAAAAACTCATAACCGTGCAACAGTTAGAAGGGTATTGTAGAAGCAACAGGGGATTAGTTCAGAAAAAATGCCTGGAGAAATCGAAGTACATTGCAGCAACTGGCAATTCTGCGACATTGCTTCACAGTAATTCAGTGGAAAAACAAGGCAAGTTAGTTTTTAATATTGCTATTTGGAGATAAACATAATGATAACAATGTGTTTAGCGCATTCTTTTGCAGTTCTTAATTTCTAAGCGCTGTGTTTTACCCAAATTAATGGGAAAACATGTATCGACCGCAGAAAGCTAAATTAACGTCACGGGGATTAGGACCTACAGTCTGCTAGTATCAGCAGATATTCTGCATGAGTTTGCCCAGTCATTTTATCAGTGCTAAATTGGATTCATACCTTTCTCAAGCCTAAAGGCAGCATTAGGGACATGTTCGATGACCTCTTTAGACCAGGACTTGCCTGAATTTCTTCAGCCTAAAAGTAAATTTAAACCCTTTATAGCCCCTATCCTCGTGAAGGAATGGACCCTCCTCAAGAAGTGCCACCCTTCTAACCTCTCAGCAGAACTGTCTATGCAATCTGTAGTCATCTGCAGGTGTGCTAACGTAGTAGAGGAGTTGTGAAATATATCAATCTTTTCAAACATCTCATCCCCAAAAATGTGGGGTAGGTTCCACAAAATGTGATGAAGCCGCAGAAAATTCACAGAACAGTTTAGTAAATTTTGCCCAGCTTTGTGTGTAATCATTGTAATTCGGCTGGGCATTTCGCTTTAGGATCTGAGAAATACGAGGCATAACAAATTGAAACAAACTGAACCAGCCAGCTTCCATCGTCCAAGGTACCCAGATGATCTGAATGGAACCAACATTATATCTTAGAAAAAATATCTAGAATGCAACACCTGCAACTTTCTTTGGCACTCAGCATGGCCTTGGGTGGGCCTGTATATTAGCCGAACACCAGCAATACGAAGGCTAGTAAGCAGCAGTCCGAACCTGAGTTGTGAGCGCTGTGGGTGCAGGGGTCCTTTTGTCAAAAACATATGCTCTTAATCCTCTGTCGTCCCCTCAAATTATACAGTGTCCAGCTCTGTCCAAGTGCATCCCTTGCCTCGCCCTCCTAAGCTCTGAGATGCTCGTCAGCTGTTGGCTCACACCAAAACACAGGCGCCTGCTGACATGTTTAGTAAGTGCCATGACTGATAGCCGAGATGGTGACAGCAATCACTGTGAGATAAAGAGGAACCGTATTTACTGCAGGCCATCCTCAAAGTAAACAAACAAATTTAGAACCACAGGTTCAAATGTGGCCAGAAGCAGGAACTGTCTTCTGCGCACACTGGCCCACTGGGGGCTACATTCTAGCTCACATGATAAATATACTCAAACGTAGTTTTGACAAAAAAAAACATTGTGGGGGCAGCCGAAGGAGACAGTCAATCTTCCCAGCACTTCTTCTACTACCATTGTCTGTACTGTCCTAAAGGACAGGGAATGATCTAATTCAAGGTAATTTGGCACAAATCATTATGGAAACAAGGCAATCCCTGCTCTTTGAAAGAGATCTACTGCTCTCTCGCCTAGGCAGGATTCGCAGTTTCAAAGATGAGGATATTTTTGATGCTACTATTTTTATTGTCAGCCTTATGGTGGTCCTCGAGAAACCAGTTTTCAAGAAGCTACATTGTATTTTTTTAGATCTCATTTGAGGTGGAGGCTAGAAGAAAATGGCACTATATAGAATACAACTCCATTTAATAGAAGGTGGGTTGAGGCTCCGGGTTACAGCTGTATTATGCTGCAGCCCAACTGTAGTGGTTGATGCAATAGTGAGGAAATACAGAAGTCCAAGAAAGGACCGAACCGTTTGGGGCCTTATAGGGGAAGGCAATCTTAGATTGTCTGGTGGGCCCTCATCTATTATCTACCAAGCAGTCTAGACTTGTAGCAGTGGCTAAAGATTGTTGGCATAACTGAGTAGTGGGCAAAGGGTGACCACCACCTTACATGTCATATTTGCCACTAAAGTAGCAGCTTAAATTCATGACAAACAACCATTGGTAGTGGAGTAGGTGACAATGTTGGGTGACATGTATGAACATGGCTTGCTGCAGCATTTTCAAGAGCTTATGAAAACATCTGGGATGGGCCCTTGCCAACCTTTTACTTGTAGTGCTCTGACAAGCTTAGGTTGGTGTGTAATCGAGATTGAGCTAAACCTGAAGGGTCTGGGGTTTTCCTCAACCTACTTACCCACAGGAGTAATGAGAAAGCAGTAACAGTCTTGTATGCCCTGCTAAACGTTTTCCACAACAGTAGTGACACAAATGACAGAGATGAATGGTCAAACTAGATATGAACTGATAAGCAGCAGAGAACTCGGTTGGAACTGGTTAAAGTCTCAAGAAACCCTAGACTAAAGCACAACTAATTCAACTATTAGACATATTTCACACCTTACTGTACAAGTCGCATGTACAGGTGAGCTTCCTGAGAGTGGTCTACATGTAGATGGTCTGAGACACATTTCTATCATACTGTGTGGGATTGCTATGTCATCTCTGAGACTTGAGTAGGAGTGGTGGAGGTGATTGCAGAACTTGTAGAGAGAAATCGGAATTCTGAACTCCAGTTTTTTTTTAATTGGAACTGATGCCCTGAATGGAAAAGAACGAGGTTAATGCATGGATCTAGCATTTGTTTTATTCAGGCTGCAAATTGCTAGGACCTGGAAATGACCTGCATCCCAGATAGTATCTGATGGCTTGAAGAATTTAAAAAGGTGGGCAGGCTTGGAGGCAGGCACACTTCATTTGCTTTGTAAGAACAGTGGTAAACGTTTTAGCTGTTGCAGTATCACATGCGTATTTGGGTACAGCTGAAAGCCGGATCTGATGACACAGTGCCCTGTAGAAATGGAATATATGGGGTGAGATTGTAAATTGAGGCCCATTGTTGTGCTGTGTTATTATACATGGGTTGTACTGCAGGGGCGAGTACTCCTAACAGAGAAGTCTTCAGTCATGGTCAATCCCTCCATTACTAGAAGTAATATGGTCCATGGTGTCGATTTCCCTGCTTCGATACCTGTTGTAAGGTCGTTGCTACTCTATGTAAAAATGCAAAAATAAACGAATCTATACAACATGCAAGTGCCCAAAAGCAATAAACTGTATGTGTGGTTTGGATGTCTAAGGATGCTAACCTTCAGTCAATCGAACTTAGTTGAGTAATAAGAGAGTGAGTGGATTTCTCGTGGTAATCATTAACAAATATTTCCTCTCTGTCTTTAAAGAGATTCCATGCAACCTTCACCACACAACAAAGAAGAGCTTCTTTCCAACTGACAAATGGTGCTAATCAATTAAATTTAGCACATCAAAACATGAAAGCCCTTGTTAAAACATAAAAAGCATTTACCTGAATAAATCTTCAGAGGTACTCTGCCTAGGCACAGGTCTCCAACCTCTACAACTCGATAAAGTCTGCTAAGGGAGGTTTACTAAGGCACTGCTTTTCTTTGCTTCTGGTTTAGAAAATATTTGTAGATCTCATCACTCATTGTGAACTGCACACTATATCTGATGTGCTATATATAAGTTGCAAGATGTTCTTTGAAGGGCTTTAGAAAATATTACAGACAATAGAGAACTATAGTACCTTCACAAATGCTGAAGAATTCCTGATCTTTTTAAAACAAGGGTAATAGCTCAGGTAGGCCTGGCACAGCAGCAGCAATTCCTTCACACCACCAAGATTCAGCTTATGTTGGGACACTTCTGAAGCTACAGAGAGACCACAAATTACTTCATGATTAGAAGAAACTGGAGCGTTCACAAGGTCCAAGCAGCCCAGGAAGACTGCAAGATCTAAACACTCCCACGGCCTCTGTTCCACGTTCACAGGCTGCATTGGACAAACCTGAATACCAATTTATTTTGTTTGCATGGCTTTGCTCTTTTGTAAGCTGCATCCCTGTGTCTTCCTGACACTGCCTCACTGTTGTTTTGATGCATCTTGCTATCCATTGACCAGCCTTCACTACAAGCACTATGATGCTTGGGGAAGCTTGGAGGGCATTCTTTGGCAACTGCATGGATGGCCCATCTGAGATGCTTTCCTACTTCTGAGCTCATCAAAAGTTTTTCTAATGAAGAAATAAGCAGAAGAATGTGCAGTTAAAATTTTTCAAGGTGTGCACCTGCAGACTGTGCCCCCCGCAGGTGCATGTACAAGGGTTTTGTGAATTCACGTAAAACGGAGAACTCTGTACAAATCGTAGCCAGAAGACACTGACTGTGCAGTATTCCTCCTTAGACATGAATCGATTCTTGTCTTTTTCATTGTTTTTAGTAACTTTGTCCCTGCCTTTTTGGATCAATTATCTGTCCACTGAATTGTATAGTGCCTTTTTGATACACATAAAACTAAGCAGGCTGAGTGAGGTAAGTACTCACAAGACCTCTTCTACTGAGATCTGTGTTCAACCTGTGACCACAGGTTTCAAGTCTTAGCGGTTGACTTAGTCTTTCATGTTTTCACGGTTTATACAACCAATACACCTGAAACAGCCAACTGTAAATCCTGGCACTGCAAATACTTCAAAATGACCACGTTGTTGTGTAGCTCTGGATCACTTCTTTGTGTAACAGTGATTCATCATTTACTATGCTTCTTATGAGTATAAATATGTTAGTTAGGAATCTATTTTAATATCTGCATTAGTAAGGGGACTATCTGGTGAATGTCATAATAGGTGTAACAACTCAACCAGAAATCAAACAGAGTGACATTATGGAACCCTTCCTCTTGGTGACTGTTGGGGTGTAAGAAGACAAGATTTACATTTTTCATTGGATTGACCCTTTTGTTTCATTTTAATTAATCCATGCTTCTTTTTATGCTACATATATTTTAAAGCGAAGTAGGGGAGTGGCACGCAACAAAGTAGCCAGGGATAAAGTGAAGTCAGAAATTAGAGTTAGAACATTTTACAAATAAAACGCTACATGGTATAGTAGAGACGTCTTAAAAAAAAGTGCAGTTTTTTTACTAAAGAGTAGCAAAAGCAGGAAAAAATACCAACAAGGTTCAATTTTGATATCGTAAGCGACACCGATTTACAAGTAAAAAGTGGTTGCTGGTTGGTGAAAGGGCCAAGAATATAACGAAACAACGCAAGGACTAAAAATTCGATCGGTAAAAGTCAATGAAATATACCTCTTGAACTCACCATTCACATAGAACACATTTTAGAAGAATTTACATCCCTCGAATTAAAAGCAGAGGATACTGTCAGGCATCATGTGCATATTCTCATGGAGGAATTGCTTTTTTTTTTTTTTTTTTTTTTGGGGTGGGGTGAGGGGGGGTCAAGGTGCCGTTTTGAAAAAGTCGACAACTGTGATTTTTCGGACTTTTCGGCTCCCTAAGGTTTTGATGAACACTGAGCGCGCAAGGGTCGCAGGTTTCTGGGGGCTCGGAGCGGTGCAGAGTGGTGATACGGGGCACTGGAACGCCAGAGCTCTTTTGCTTGCAGCAGAGGTCACGGGCGAACCTCAAGGGAAAACGGAGGGATGTGCAGTGTGTGGAAAAAGCAGAAGCGCTCTGGACAGACAAAACTAATTTACTGTAAGGCTCAAACAAATGGAACACTGCAACAGGGAGCATTCAGTGTTTCCCCACCAGCTTGCATGCCACATTAATAACAGAGAAGAAAGGCAAACTGGGTCAACCCAGGGTTACCGCAAGCGTCGTGAGAACTGGTCGGCCTTGTACCTGCAAGTCTTTCAGATGATGGGCTGATTTTCCCGCAAGGCAGAGAGTCTGAGCAAGAAAAGCATCAAGGTCCTCCAGGCTGAGGCTGTTCACCTGAAACAGAGATGAGAGAAAAAAGTGTAGCTGTGAGGCATTTAAAGCGGTGTTTTTTCAAGCAATGTGTCTCAATCAGTGTGTACATATACACACGTGCAAAATGCATAGCTTCGGGGCGACCCGCTCAAAGGCTAAAGGCCGACAGGGCAGCAACACGAATTCTGATAAGGAAGGTGAATGCCAACTCCCAGCTATCAGTCTGTAGCCCAAGGCTACTCATTCCTCTCATTAATCCCTCCCACCCACTTATCAACTCCCAGGCACACTTTAATTGTCTCCGCTCGACCCTGTTCTTAAGGTGCCTAATGACTGGTGTCCAATACAACACGGAACAATAGCAGGCACCGCCAACCCAAAAGAGGCAACACTGGCAGATCTTGGCGTGTGTGTGATGCGTGGAAACCACCCCCAGTACTGTACCTAACATTCTGTAGGTTACTGCCCTGGTGGAAATTCCAGGTGACCAGTGACACATTGTTTGGATTAAATTCAGGCGCGGACACATTGCTTTTGTCAACGAACCGAAATGCTATTTCATTCCATTGCACAAACGAACTAGGTTTTCGTATCCCTTGGGGTAACTCGATATTGTTGACCAGTAGAATAACCATTGTTTAAGTTTATTATTTCTTTTCTTGACAGTGCCAATTCATAAAAAAGTGGTGTGTTTTTTCAAATTTTCACGTTGTGGAAACAATTAGGAAAATATCCTTTCAATGCAGATTAAAGTCTTGCCATAAGCCCCCTGGAAATACAGTAATGTTCCGGATGTTTAATACTACATTTGCACTCTCATGCACCGATCTATTCCTTTGTAGAGGGCGTCCTACAAGGTTCGGCCAAATGCCCTCGAGTATGCATAGTACAAACTGTGGAGAGGAGGATTCTCTCAACTGGATTTCAGAATCCATCCCTGTCAATGCTTGAAAAATTCTTCCATATTGAAGCGGGATAGGTACGCGCCATCTTAACATGGGCAGGCAGCGAGAGAGGCTGGAAGATTGGTTGCAGTGCTTCGGCATGGGGTGTGGTAATAATTGGCATGATCTCCCTTTTGCTTCATGTCTATGTCCACCAGCAGCCCATAATTCCCTCTTCATAGCCTACCTGTGGTGGAAGGTATTGTGGTAGGAGTTAGTGTTGGTTGGAAGTACTCTGTCCAAATCGAAATATGTACTGTGCTTCAGCATTAAAATTTAAGGTGCACATTTAGGTGTGAAAAGCCACTGGAAATGTTTGTGAATATCCACAAGGCTGTGACTTGGAGGGTTTTCACCACATTCCCACTGAATGCCCTCCCACCTGACCCATAAACACTCATGCTCCAAACTCAAAAATTCGCCATAATTACATATTTTCTATGGTCAGAGTTCGGCCTTAAGAAAGGAAAATGTTTTAAATCATGATTTCTAAAACGCCTTCCGAATGTGATAATAAACATAAACAGTCAAGTCACAACTGGATCCAGAAGAACCCCATTAACTGGATATCCCAGTGGTGAGAGCTGAAGATGTATTGTAGTCATGTTACTTCTTCAGTGCTGTTCACAGCGTTGTTTCACCTACCCCAAGATGGGACTTTCAGACATATCCATTTTTTAATTATAGCAAGTGGCAGGATACATTTGTTTAGCAGTACCGTTCAGACAGCAGAGTAGTGCAAGCGTTCTGTGAGCATCTCTGAAACTTTACATCTTTGAATATGCTGCTTGCAATTGGTCTGAAAAATTTAAGAATTGCTTTATATTGGAATGAGAGCTCATGATGTCTGTTATCTGGTGGCAAATGATTAAAGACTGAACTGTAAGTGGAATGTACACATAGTGTAATATTCCAGTTGGCTCAAGGGTATGGTGGAGCCTATAGGGAATGGATCTAAATCCTCTGATCATTATGCCTAACCCACAGAACCTTTTCACTGAATTGTGCAAAATTTCAGAATGGAGTCTCACAAGTGTAATGCCAGCAAAAGCGTGTGGTGTGTCCCATTTAGCTGCCCTAATTATAACACTGATATTCGTTTGCCACGAGAAAGCCACTTTAAGTTGTGTTAGCTGTGGGGGAACATCCTCTGTCAGGGGATGCAGCGCCTGTATCATGCAAGGAATAGCAGAGTGAAATACAGTGAGTAATCCTTCTAGGTAAGGCAGTGTTAGCAGCAACGCTGCTAACATCCTTGCCCCCCGTACTTCATTCTGTCAAGAGGAAATCATAGAACAAGCCAGACAACGATGATCTGCAGCTCTCCACAGCCAAGTAAGAATGCAGTAGCTGAAAAAATATGAGAGAAAAGCTGCTCAGCTGGATTTCCGTCAAGAGCTTGAGGGTAAAGATGGGGTTAGATCGCGACACCACCATTTTCAGACGGAACATAGCCTATGATCTGGAAGCACTCACAGCCTGAAAAGTATGGAGCCAGGAAACTAGGGCACCTAGAAAAGTCTCCAAAGAAATAGATCTCGGAGACCGCCAGCAGGCCCTCACCCCAACACCGGTCATACTCAGACCAACACTTTATTTTGTTGGAAGAAGTTTTTATTTTATTTTCCTTATTAATAACATAACACACATATTTATCGTAAATCACTTCAAGAAACTTTTCACAGCAAATCTACCATAGTATAACTGAATTTGTACATTTTCGTCTGTAACCATAAATCAATTGTGACAGGATCCCTTCCTGTATTCCCTGCGGGTGGTTAAGACCCACGCCATTGTCCTCAACCTCAGATGCTGCGTCCCCGCTATATGAATCCCCATCGCCTAGCTTTGCCAAAACCAATTTCAATAGCTGAGTCAATTTTGGGTCGCTCCCTTTCCTCTTACCCACCCTTACTCGGTTGGATGCCATTACGTAAAGATTTTTCCAAAATCCAATAAACTGTACTGGGTAAATTTTATTACTCCCCACAACCAATTCTCTTTGAGTCAAGAATTCCTTCTTTTGCTATAAAAGGTTCTGCGCAACAATTATAATTTATCAATAATCAAACTGTTATCTCAACAGTGCCTCACCACTGCATGCAAGAGTTCACATACACATTAAAAAACAATATGACCGCATCCTCGACGTTGGTGCAAAAACACAGGAGAAAACCGTACACAAATATATAAATTAATATTGACACGCTACTGGCTTTCACACACCCGAAAAACGCACAACATGACAAAAAGCGAGTACATCGATTGACCAAGCAGACCAAACAAACAAGCTGCCTTCGTGTGTAGCAATTAAACCGGTGCGCGATGCTCCGGTTAGTATATATATATATATATATATACACAAACTTTATTCGACTTTCAACAAGTCATAAAAGTCATAAAAATATCCAATTATAATACATTTCAATATATAAAATCAATAAGTAAAATAGTAAAAAATGAGAACCACAACGACAAACTATCTAGTGTATCGATAAAATCCCTATCACAATAAATTACAATTACATCACCACCCCCATAGATTTCCTTATCTTTAGTACAGAGCATAAAAAGTTAGCCAGAGTTCCACACGTCTCTAAAGAGGATAGTGACTGAAGGCAGACGTAAGCTGTACAACAATGGGGGAGGTTGATTGACCTTAAAAGTGGGACTACTAGGCGCTTCCTATGGTAGGCATAACATTTACAGAATAACACCACATGAATTGTGGATTGGGGTGCTTTTGCATCACAGAGGCATGCCTTTAGTGTGGTCGACCAATCGTTCATGGTCGGGAATGAAACTAGGCGATGAAACGTATCTAGCCTGAATCTGGTAAGAACGTAACGATGACGAAGGTGTACCACATTTGCCAGATACGGCTGCATGCCCTCAACCGTCAAAATTAATTGGTTGTGAATGACGGTGTTTTTTTTTAATTCAGCCCCCCAGCGTATATCTTCTAGATGCTTTAATGCCAGGACACTCAGGTCCTTCCTAGATATTTTCCCCAGCGAGGCTGGGTTTGTGTAGTAGGCTTTACTGCCCATTTTTTCAAAAAAGGTCATAATGTATTTTAACCATGGTACCCTCGGTGTATATAATGACTTCATGCAATCGGTCAGGATGGCCTTATTTAAACCGGTATGTTCCGAGGTCCAAACTTTATGCCATAATAATAGTGGCTGGATCTTTATCAAGTCTACAATAAAGGGGACCCCCAGTTCCGAATGAATGACGTACATTGAAGTGCCATTTGGAACCCTCAGCAAATGTCTTAGAAAATCGTTTTCCACTGTCTGTACCAAGTCACAGTTTGTATATCCCCAAATTCCTGCCCCATACATGACAGCCGGAATGCACTTGGCTTTATAAATCTTTATCATGTTTGGCGGTGTAATCCCCCAAGCCTTTTGGAAAACAGCCTTAATGCCATCGTTGTTTTGATCAGTGCACTCTCTTTGTCTTCCTACAGTTGGCCCAAGAACCCTGCTTATCGAACATTATGCCCAAATAAGAAAAGGTTTGTGCAATTTCAACCTTCCTTTCCGCAATAGTAGTGTTATAAGTCTTGCCGCGCTTCCCACCACAATTCATAATAAAGGTTTTGGAGCGATTAACAGTAAGACCCAGCTGTGACATATATGTGATGCAGGTTGTTAAGAGTTTTTGGAGAGCTATTGGGGTCCTGGCCATTAATACTGCATCGTCTGCATAAAGTAATGCCGGAACGGCTCGGTTGTCTATTTGGGGTAGATCTTTACACTTAGTAGCCAATTCTTTATCTAAATTATTTATATACATTGAAAACAGGAACGGGGCGAGAACGCAGCCTTGGCGCACTCCTCTGTATAGACCAAAGGGGCGAGTACATTCCCTTTTTAACCCATACCTCACTCTTGCTCTGCACCCTGTGTACATTTGACGTATAAATTGAATTAAGGCCGCTTCTACCCCCATGCTATTTAAAATATCCCATAATTTATCATGAATTACACAGTCGAAGGCCGATGATAAGTCAATAAAGGCCAGGTACAGATTGCCTGCTCTGATCTTAGTATACTTTCCAATGATGAGGCTTAAATTTAAGCTTTGCTCCACTGTTCCGATTCCTTTCCGAAATCCATATTGGACCGGGGATAAAACGTTCCTTTCTTCCGCCCATGATTGCAGCCTATTCAGGATTATTCTCCCCGCTAATTTAGCTGTTGTGTCCAGCAGGGAGATTGGCCTGTAGCAGGCTGGATTAAGGCGGTCACCCTTTTTGTATATTGGAATAATGTTGGAATCTCTCCAAGATGGTAGGGGACCGCATATGCAGATAGCCCTCAATGTCTGCGTCAGTACTGGCCCCCACAGCTCAATATTGGCCTTGAATATGTCGATCTGAACACCATCAGGGCCCGGCGCTTTCCCTGATTTGCTTAGTATTATAGCTTCCTCTACCTCCTGAAGACTAAATTGGGGAGTTATAACCAAGCGCGGACCTTCCTGTGAATCTTAATCATGTGTGCGGTCTGTTGTATCACTAGTCAATGAATATATTTTAGAGAAATGTGCAACCCAGTCTTCTTCGGAGATTGCGATTTCCATCCTAGGGATATCTCTATCCCCTAGCACGGGGGAATTTATTGTCTGCCAAAAGAGTATATTATCTTTCGTACGGCTTGCTATATGGAGAGTTTCCCACAAAGTTGTTTTCATAATCAGTTTCCTTTCCTTTATTGCTGTCTTATATTCCTGTCTACATTTACGTATATCACTTAAGCACCTTTTTGGGGCACTTAGAGCCTTTTTCAGTCTCTTATGTGCTTGGGTACAGTTATGGACAAACCATCCGCATGTCCTCTTTTTTCTTATCTTACTACTTCTAATAGTGAGGGCTTCTTTTATGGTTTGAGTAATCAGCATAAACGCACTTAGACATTGCCCTGGTTGTGGGTTCTCTCTTAAACAGTCTGCGAAAGCGTGTTTACATTGGCATATTAAGTGTTTCAACAAAGACTTGGGGTCTGTCTGTGACCACTTCATAGTGTATCCATTGCGCGGCACTAATTCAATATCGTCTACCAATGTAATCCTATCCTCCCTAGCTGCTAAAGGGGGGAGTAGTAAGAGATTCATACTCTGGGGGTAGTGATCGCTAATTGCAATGTCATGCAAGGTGTAATTTGTAAGATAGTGTGCGAAGTGAGTTGACATTAGGACATAATCGATCACAGTATTTGCGCCCCTTCCATTGTACGTTGGTTTAAACTGTGATTCATCCAAAAATAATTCATTTACAAAGGATAGGTTATAAGTTTGAGCCAATAGGTTCATTTCATCTCCTTGAGTGTTACGAGAGAAGTGAAGCCTTGCACCTACACCTTCCGAGTCCCAACCATATATCTTATCAGAGGTTTTGTAGCCATTTAGATGGACAGGGGTTAAGAGCCATGTCTCTTGTAAGCAAACACATGAATAATCTTCTAAAAAATTAACCCAGGTCTCATTTCCTAACTTATTAGCTAGACCTGCAATGTTCCAAAATAATAAAGCTAATTCCGATTTCTGGTTAAAATTCTGTTTAAAATTGCAGTGCTGGTCCTTTGGGGAATGAGAGGGGATATCGCCGCGGGTTGTGTTTGGTATATTTCTAGAAAGATCGCACTGACTTAGGTGCGGTAGTATCTCGTTCCTTATAGGAACCATTGTATGCGATATGCCTTCCTTTTGTAGGTCCGTCCCTGGTGTGTGTACTGTCTGGGCTACTCCATCAAAGAGAACTGACTGATTCTTGTCGAGTCAATCTATATTTTCCAAAGTTGAAAGGGGATAGAATCTATTGCACCTTATAGGTAAGTCTGGACTGGATAAGGGTGCTACGACTCGTTGTGGATAAATGGGGTTGTTCCCCACTAGTCTTTGATAGAAATAACCCAGCGGTAGTAACGAGATTCCTTGTAAAGTAACTTGTCTGGCTCCTAAGTCATGAATAATTCTATTCACTAGATTTGGTGAGCCAAAAGAGAGGACTACACAATCTCCGGCCAGCGCTTTCTTACTGTTTCCTATCCACTTAATTCTTCTGACCATTTTTATATCATCAAAAAGAGTCCTCACCGTTCCAGGGCCCATTCGGGCCCCGATCTAATTAAGGGCCTTGTTTCTCAAGGCCGTCCATGTTTCTCATTGTTGATCATCTATCAGTGGGACGTTGGCCAAGACCACTACATATGGTGTAGCCTCTGGGGGGAGATGTAGTAGGTCACTAGGGAGGTAAGCGGAAATCGGGGATCTGGTCCTGCTAGGTGTATTTCTTCCTGGATTTAAATGGGGATAGGTAGTCGCTGTCCTACGCATAGCATTACCTGCTGTCTTACATAGTGTAGGGTTTAAAACTTTTTTATCTGGGGAAAGATTATGTAGTGTGATCGGTGAAAAAGAGGGTTGAGTATTTTGATTCAAAGGAGGAGCTAATGGTTGGGATTGTGACTCAATCTGGAAATTAACATTCCGATGTATACCAATTGGCCTATTGTACGGGATAGGTTGTGTATTATTCTCGTGTTCTGAAGACCGCAATATTTTTTTGGAGTCCTTAATTTCATAATTCGTGTCTTCCCGTTGTAAGGACTTTATCATTTCAAGACCTGCCTCAAGGCTGCACTCCACCCCCTTTAGGCGCTCCGACATAGAGTCAAGAGTGGCTCCAATGGATGATTTCAGTGAATTTACTATCTCATGGAGATTTATAAGGAGCGATCAAATGGTGTCTCCTGCTAAGCTTGAGGGTTTCTTCCGTGTTAGTTTTTTGGAGTGTTTTTTATTTGGCGTAGTTATTAGATCTATCACTAGCGTTTTTTTTTTTTTGGGTCTTGTCCGCCAGACCCGTCTCCGGTTTCCTTGGTCGCTTTAGCAACAGGGGATATTTCATCCACGGAGTAGATTAAATTCGAGGTGTCTTTGATACAACCATTTGTAAGCCTTACTTTTGAGTGCTTATCCCCAAATTCACTAGATGGGGAGTTATGATGTGATTGTACAGACCTTGGTGATTCGTGGGATCGGTTTTTAGGTAATGACAATTTCCCTTCAACGGTGGCGATTTGCTTATCTATCATTCCCATCGCCCCGGAGATGTATTTTAATATAGATGAACTATCTTTTAAATTTGTTGAATTATTTAATTTTGAATGTTTCCTTTTACCCATGTTTTACGTAGTGGCCGGTTACTCAGGGGGCTATTTTCGTGTGTATAGAATAGTTCCCCTTAATGCAATATCTTAAAGTCACTTGGAATAGCCCTTGGCCTTCCCCTCCCAGTCAAACTGCACAAGATGGAAGAAGAACGTTCGGTAGCTAACAACTGGGCGGGGTACTTTCGATATTTCACTTTGGGCACAGAGTTTGAAGGCTCTAGTCACTGGGGGACCAAATTAGAGCAAAAGTTAAAGAGGGGGGGCCCAGCCCAGCCTCTTCCAGTCGATGACGGGCGAAGGACGGGCCCGCCCTTGGCCCAGGCGCATCCCGCGCAGCGGGCGCGCTTCCTTAGTGAAATAAGGCCTCGCGGCCAATGAGATCACGATGGCAAAGTTTAAAGGGCTCCTGCCCCCTCGGCAACACACAGCGCGTCCCGCGGCAGCGGGCGTGCTTCCTTAGTGAAATAAGGCCTCGCGGTCAATCAGATCACGATGGCAAAGTTTAAAGGGCTCCTGCCCCCTCGGCAACACACGGCGCGTCCCGCGGCAGCGGGCGCGCTTCCTTAGTGAAATAAGGCCTCGCAGCCAATCAGATCACAATGGCAAAGTTTAAAGGGCTCCTGCCCCCTCGGCAACACACAGCGCGTCCCGCGGCAGCGGGCGCGCTTCCTTAGTGAAATAAGGCCTCGCGGCCAATCAGATCACGATGGCAAAGTTTAAAGGGCTCCTGCCCCCTCGGCAACACACAGCGCGTCCCGCTGCTCCGGTTACTTATTTTAACAATGTGTGCGCGCTAATGGATTTAAACTGCATGAGCGCGGAGAAAGTGCGGGCACAATTTTGAAAAAAGGGGCGTGGCAGCAAAAAGCCCAACTGTTTATTATCGGTTAAATCCTCCGCTTTACGGAGGACGTGGAGCGCGCTGCGTTACACCCCCGAAAAAAGGATTTAAACTGCCCGAGCGCAGAGAAAGTGCGGGCACAATTTTGAAAAAAGGGGCATGGCAGCAAAAAGCCTGACTGTTTACTATCAGATAAATCCTCCGCTTTACGGAGGACATGGAGTGCGCTGTGTTACACCACCGAAAAAAGGGAATCGCCCGCCGACCCGCGTGCACACACTCACCTCGGAAACTTAAATTGGTGACACGCCCAAGCACGGCCGAAGTGCAAGCAGAGAAGGCGCCAAAACTAAACCCTGCACCCCTCACTCCGCGCGCTGACCCAGCCTACGTCTAAGTCAGCCGGCACAAGCGGGCGGGCCAAAAAACCTGGTCCCTGCCGCGAAGTAAACAGGTTTCGCGCACCCGGGCCGACAGCTCTTCCTGGAACAAGGATCCCTCCTACGCAGCCGGGCCGACAGCTTTTCCTGGAACAAGGATCCCTCTGTCAACACGCAGCCGTCCAGTCACACACTACGTCGCGCCACAAAGAAGGCAGAGCCTTCCTGGGGGGGCGCTTATGTAGCCCCCAACTGGTGTGCGGCGGTTCCGACTGGATCGGCTAACGTAGCCACAACGTTTACTCCCCATGAGCTACTTCTGCCCCCACACCTCGCGAGGTGTCAGGGCGGAAGTACCTTGCCAGCCCGACGCACAACTAGTGCGGAGGGTCCGGCACACGGCAGCCCCAACCTCTAAGGGGCCGGGCTCCCCCCATATTGGGGGGGCATTTTTCCAGAAGTCTCACATTGCAAGTCAAAAGGCCAAGTGTTTTGCAGGGGTTGCCAGGACCATTTTAAAATCCTAATTAAGTGCAGAACCTCTGGTGGAGGAGTTGGAGTAGGTGTATAAGGCAGTGATACACTATTAGAATACCCATTAGCAGTAGAGAAGTACTCCATGCTCTAGTTATGCAGCTTCATTTGCTACAAATCCAGTTTGACAGGTGTCATGATGGATACCTGACCCCACTTAAATTCTAGAGAAAAACCTTGTGACTATCCATGAAGCAAATGTGTGGGATTGCAGCGTGCAGCAAGGCCTGATGGCAAAACCTTAACTTTGTAGATTTGGGCTATATTATGGTGGAGGGCACCGTCACAGCCATGAATACGACTAATTATTTGAGGAGTGCCCTTAGGTATGCAAATATTGACTCCTCAAGACCCAGGTGCTCAAGGTTGAGCAATGCAATTTCTAAGTACATGGCCAGGTACTGCTGAGGCCTCCCGCCAACCGCCCCGAAAGTCCACCCTCCTGTGTCGACCACAACTACCTTTGGAAAATAAAACTCACCTTTTTGAGTTAGGGGTCGTAAACCCCCGGTCGTATTTTATTTACAACAAAAAAATCAGAATTAAATTAACAATCAACAAAATTCTTTATGCAGGAACCACAAGTTATTTACATATTAGTGTACAACTTTCTTGGATGCCTAACCTTAACAGAGTATGCTAATACATCTGAGTTCCTAACATTATCTACAGTCAGTTCCTGCGTAACCCCTCAGTGACTGCGGATTAGATCATGGCTGATTCCTAGGGAGACACCCGAGTCCTTACTCCGCCCCCTGTCTGGGTGGCCCTGGGGTAGGCCCTCCATATGGGAGAATCCACCCCCTTTCAGATCATCTTCATAGGTGGAATGCCTGTGCAGGGGACCCACCTGCCTGTCAGTACATCTACCTTGGGTGCCCCCTCCACCCTTGGACTCTCCCCCCCCACTCCCGCAAAGGGCCAGTGCTACCCCTTGAGACACTTGTGCATGGCAATTGGCTGGCACTAGGGACCAAATGCCAGTGACCAGTTACAAACCCCTGCACCACTGGTTGTTGTCTTCGTTTCCCACCGAGCACCCCTTGGAGGATCCAATTACCTTGGTGTCCTGCTCCAGTAAGAAAACGTAAAGCTAACTGGCCCATCAATTATGATCTCACTCCGCCTTAGGCCAGCCTAGTAGACCGACTATTTGATCTCCCCCCTAACCTGGCACATATGATAAACTATTAGCCCATTTCTTTTTCTAAAACTTTTTTTTAAACATATTTTTATTTGAGCAAGATGTGGGGAACAAAATCAACACTCCGAATCATATCAAATCCACTGGGTTGCAACCTTAAAACAATTCTGTTGTAGTCTAAATTAGCATATTAACCAAGTAGCAATATAGTCAAACTAAATCACAACTCCCTATTATATCACATTAATTGCTTCTAAACATTTAAACAGTTCTATTCTGTTTAGAAATAACCTATATATCGAGCAGCAATGTGTTTAAGATTCTAAAATATATTTAAGGTACAAACAGTATATCTAGCAGACTAGCTAAGCAGATATTGCCCAAGTGAACTTTGGCCCACTGCCATGAGAAATAAACAGAAAATAAAGTGCAAGCAGTGAGCATAATTTCCTTATCAATCCCTTACATTCTCCCAAAAAAGACTTCTTGCTCCTCCGTAGACCATCTCCTTCAGCCAAACCTTAATATATCTTAACTCTCCCACGTCATATTAAATCTCCAAAGAGCGCCTACTCGCTTGGCATAAGCCTCCTCTAAAATCCAGTTCCTAAGCATTTCACTATGCCACTGCTCATGTGTGGGTGCCAGCTCTGTTTTCCACTTATGAAGAATCCAAGACTGTGCCACTGCTACTGCTATGGAAATCAAATATTGGCTATATTTAGATAGATGATAAACTTCATAGTCTGACCCAAAGAGTACCAGCATTGTTGAAAGAGGGATTCTCACTCGGAAGGTTTCACTGATGGCTTGAAAGACCACTTCCCAAAAAAGTCAAAGGACTGAACATTCATAAAAAATACGGACCCATCCTCCCCCATTCACCAATCCACACCTAAAACACTGAACTAAACATGAGGGGATCAGCTTATGCAGCCTTATCGGTGTTTAGTATGCAGCCTGCCAAGATAGGAACGACATTCTCTTAAAGTTAACTGCTCGAATGGATCTGTTACCTATCTCTGAAATGTATCGCTCCTCCTTAATACTATTTTTACAATTTGTTGATTGATACACCTTTAGCAGTAGGTCGGGAAGCATGATCTCAATCATCTGTTGGCGGAGTAATCTATATCAGTTGCCTACACCTCCCAGTGCATTTTTATATTATTTTTTAGGAAAGTTGATATCTGAAGAAAGTTAAACAATAATGAAGTAATCTGATTGTCAAACTGTTGAATTAATGAATCCCACGTTATCAGATTTGAGCCATTAGAGCAACGGTACTCAAAGTACGGCCCGCGGGCCGCCAGCGGCCCCACGGACCTAGCTTGGCGGCCCGCGAGACGCACACCAAACGCCACATCATAATGGCAGCAGTATGTAAACATAGAAGAGGGCCGCGGGAGCATGCTCCCGCGGCCCTCCTCTATGTTTACATACGGCGGCCATGGTTTATGGCGTTGCCCTGACGATCCTGGAAGCCAAAGCCCCATAAAAGTCAGCGCTTGCAGCTAACTTTTATGGGGCTTTGGTCGTCTGCTTCCTGTCACCGGCTCCACGTCTGCTGCCCGCCTGCCTGCCTGCTGTTCCACATTTGTGGCATCTTTACAGTGCTTTGAGTCAGGTAAGGCTCTTTGGTTATTTATTTATTTGTTTTTAATGTAGTGTGTGTTACTGGGGTAGGCGTGAGAGCAGATTGCGCTGTGTGTGTGCGCTGTGTGTGTGTGTTACTGGGGTAGGGGTGAGAGCAGATGGCGCTGTGTGTGTGCGCGCTGTGTGTGTTACTGGGGTAGGGGTGAGAGCAGATGGCGCTGTATGTGTGCGCGCTGTGTGTGTTACTGGGGTAGGGGTGAGAGCAGATGGCGCTGTGTGTGTGCGCGCTGTGTGTGTTACTGGGGTAGGGGTGAGAGCAGATGGCGCTGTGTGTGTGTGTTACTGGGGTGGGGTGAGAGCAGATGGCGCTGTGTGCAGTGTGTGTTACTGGGGTAGGGGTGAGAGCAGATGGCGCTGTGTGTGTTACTGGGGTAGGGGTGAGAGCAGATGGCGCTGTGTGTGTTACTGGGGTAGGGGTGAGAGCAGATGGCGCTGTGTGTGTGACTGGGGTAGGGGTGGGAGCAGATGGCGCTGTGTGTGTGACTGGGGTAGGGGTGGGAGCAGATGGCGCTGTGTGCAGATGGCGCAGTGTGTGTTACTGGGGTAGGGGTGAGAGCAGATGGCGCTGTGTGCAGATGGTGCAGTGTGTGTTACTGGGGTAGGGGTGAGAGCAGATGGCGCTGTGTGTGTTACTGGGGTAGGGGTGAGAGCAGATGGCGCTGTGTGCAGATGGCGCTGTGTGTGTTACTGGGGTAGGGGTGGGAGCAGATGGCGCTGTGTGCAGATGGCGCAGTGTGTGTTACTGGGGTAGGGGTGAGAGCAGATGGCGCTGTGTGCAGATGGCGCTGTGTGTGTTACTGGGGTAGGGGTGGGAGCAGATGGCGCTGTGTGCAGATGGCGCAGTGTGTGTTACTGGGGTAGGGGTGAGAGCAGATGGCGCTGTGTGTGTTACTGGGGTAGGGGTGGGAGCAGATGGCGCAGTGTGTGTTACTGGGGTAGGGGTGAGAGCAGATGGCGCTGTGTGTGTTACTGGGGTAGGGGTGAGAGCAGATGGCGCTGTGTGTGTGCGCGCTGTGTGTGTTACTGGGGTAGGGGTGAGAGCAGATGGCGCTGTATGTGTGCGCGCTGTGTGTGTTACTGGGGTAGGGGTGAGAGCAGATGGCGCTGTATGTGTGCGCGCTGTGTGTGTTACTGGGGTAGGGGCATTGTTTTGAAAAAGGGGGTGGGGTGGTTGTTCCCCCTCTAAGCCCCGCCCCCTCTAAGCCCCGCCCCCGCTGTTACTTCAGTGCGGCCCTCGGCCGCAAACCATACTGCAATTTTGGCCCCCGAGAAAAAGTTTGTGAGTACCCATGCATTAGAGTAATCCCCAAGTTTGCTAAAGCTGAAGTTTTGCCATGTCTGTATTGACTTACTACAGACATTCAATCCCCAGGCTTCACCATCTAGCAGCGGTGTGTATGGATGACATTGGGGAATTTCACAAACGTTAAAAAAGATCTGTAGGCACGAAGCAAGCATCAGAAAAGTCTTGTATGGCGTTTTCTTGTGGAGTTTAGCCGTTCTAAGAAAAACAGGTAAACATACATGGCTCTCCTCAGCCATAGGATCCAATAAGAAATTATCATGAGCCAAGTTATTTGCCAATATGTGAACCACCTGATCTAATAAGGCAACTTGATAATATGTTTTAAAGTGTGTCAGGGCCAGGCCCCCGTGTCTAATATCAAACTGCAGAAATTACATTCTAGCCGTGGCTGTTTTTTCACCCAAACAAAGCTTCCAATTATAGAATCTACCTCTTTAAAATACCCAGCTTTTTACTGGGAGGTTTAAAAAGAGGAATAGAAACAAAGGGAGAATAGACATCCTAATTAATGCCACTCTGCCAACCAGGGAAAGGGGGAACAGGGCCCACTTTTCCAAGAGTTCTTTAGTTTTGGCAAGAGTTGACCCATAATTTAATGAGAAAAGCTGTGAAAAATAATCTTTCACACAAATGCCCCGGTATCTTGCAGGACACTGTGGAACCTTCTGTAGGATGAGCTCCTATCATGCTTTTTATGAAGCTAATACAGGAGGCTCACACTGTCACACAGAAAGCACCTTGCTGCCTAAAGCCCAAACACTCTTAATCAGTTAGTAGACAATTTTGCCTGTAACGTCTGTACCTCCTCTGCTGCTGTGAAGATATAAAATTGACTTTGAAAAAGAAAGAGCTTGGATTGTTGTACCAAAGAGGCCTGCACTCATGCGATTACGTTAGCAGCTGGTCATGTGGGCTGCCGACTGCCTCTACCTTGGTCCTCCACACAGGAGCATCCTACCTCCCCTTTCAGATCATCTTCATAGGTGGAATGCCTGTGCACCGGGCCCGCCTGCCTGCCAGGATACCTACTTAGGGCACCCCACACACCCTCAGACTCCACCCCCACCACCCCCCAAGGGCCAGTGCTAGCCTAAAGACCCTTGAGCATGCGCAGGTGGTTGGCCTCATGGACCAGATGCCAGCGACCGCTTGAAAATCTCTGTGACCCTGGATGTTGTCTTCGATTCCCACCCAGCACTGCTTGGAGGGTCCCATTACCTTGGTGTCCTGCTCTGGTAAGAAAAGGTGGAGCTAACTGCCCCATCACTCATGATCTCACCCGACCACAGGCCAGCATAGTAGACCAAGTATCTGGCCTCCCGCTAACCTGGCACATATGATAAACTATTACCCCATTTCTTTTTCTAAATTGTTTTTATTAGCATTAAGCACAGTTACCCCCACCACAGAGAATATAGATATATCAAAGACTTATCATTGAAAATGTTGTCTTGTTGCCCCATTTAAAACAATTATTAGGGAGGGGTAGCTAAATATCAGCGCTATCTGTGACTTTTGACATTCACCATAATCGAGACTAGGGTCAAAGTGTTGAGTGGATTGCAATGTTGCCTTTGTTAATTGAATAGCAAAGATTATCCACATCTAGTAAGAGGATCTTCTCCCTACATGTTAAAGGGCAGTCTAATATGTTCTATGTTTGGTTTAGAAAATTAGGGGGTCATTCTGGCGGTCATTCTGGCGGTCTCAGACCGCCGGGGCCAGGGTCGGCGGGAGCACCGCCGACAGACCGGCGGTGCCCCGCAGCGCATTCTGACCGCGGCGCTTTGGCCGCGGTCAGTGCAGGAAAACCGGCGGTCTCCCGCCGGTTTTCCGCTGCCCGTCAGAATCCTCCAAGGCGGCGCAGCATGCTGCGCCGCCTTGGGGATTCTGACACCCCCTACCGCCATCCTGTTCCTGGCGGTTCGCCCGCCAGGAACAGGATGGCGGTAGGGGGTGTCGCGGGGCCCCTGGGGGCCCCTGCAGTGCCCATGCCAATGGCATGGGCACTGCAGGGGCCCCCGTAAGAGGGCCCCGCTTGTATTTCACTGTCTGCATAGCAGACAGTGAAATACGCGACGGGTGCAGTAGCACCCGTCGCACCTTCCCACTCCGCCGGCTCGATTACGAGCCGGCTTCATGGTGGGAAGGTCGTTTTCCCCTGGGCTGGCGGGCGGCCTTTTGGAGGCCGCCCGCCAGCCCAGGGGAAAACTCAAAATACCCGCCGCGGTCTTCCGACCGCGGTACGGTATTTTGGTGGCTCCCGCCGGGCGCGCGGTGACCGCGCCCGGCGGGAGTCAGAATGACCCCCTTAGTCTGCTGTACCTGCCTGTCTGTATATCAGCTGCAAGATAAATTTGTAGGCTATGTCATATCACTCAAACTGATCTGACTGCAGTGGGAAACATGCTGAGTAATTGCATTTTTCTGGTTCCATGATGATTTCATTGTCCAGCAGAGCACTACAGTTGGCCAGTTTGGCCCCAAATGAGAACAAACGGAAAAGAAAGCTGTCAAAGTATCACACTGAGTTATACTCAGTTTTCAGTTAAGCATAGGAAAAACAACTATTTTTTTAGTGTTTTCAAAATAGTTGTTACCTTTGCCACCAAACATAAAGAAGAAAGCTGTCACATTGTTACTAAGTCAACCACTTGCTAAAAGAAATACGCCTTTTTCCTCTATCTGTGATTTTTGGACTGCACTCAGAATTTTACATGGACTATGTTTTGAACACAGTGATTTTCTTTGCTCTTCGTTGCTCTATGAAGAGGCTTTTGGCCCGCATGGAATCGTTTGGTTAGGTGTTTGCAATTAATTGCTTTAGGGTTGGTTTCAAACTGCTGGTACAATTTAAGACTGTCACTTTTGCTTCACCTGTCACCAAGGAATATCTTCAGTCTCATTTTTAATATTTCCTTCATTTACCCATTGTGCTTCATGGCGGGCATCAGGCAATCAGTTCCTGGTGGAGATAGGAAACTGTTAATTTCCACCATCCAATGATGCTCTTCCAAATTATTCTCTGTAGTTGAATAGGTGTGTGACATGTTAATCCAACACACTTCTATATCAATTGATACATGAAAGATTTACGTACGAATCATGGTGCAAACTGTAAAAGGTACTACCAATCCTTTTGGGCATTTGAACAATGCTGAGATAGGACAGGTCTACATCGATCTTTGAGCGTGTGTTCAACCACTGTCAAACTTGCTCTTGCAAAACCCTTTTATTGTGACTGTGGAATCTATCATCTTGAATATCATTGTATGTGTGAAGTAATTAGAACCTTTCCTAAATTGTTACAATCATAAATATACATTAAAAGTACTCTGGTCAGCCATCTGCACACGTAGTAAAATAGCTTATTTAAGGATTCTGGTTGTGAAAGAAAAACCCCTTTGAAGTAATCCAGAAACAACTTCGGGAAAAATAACATCCCGCTGTAGACAACCATCACCTGTTTTGGTGACAGTCTAGAGTCAGGTCTCATTCTTTAGTTTTGTGACAGACCTGGCAATTTACACTGTACCTTCATATGTCACACGATAATGCCTCTCTTAATGTGGTAACATGGTGAAGTGCAAATATCACAAGCTGAAAACATCTTTACAGAGTAGGTTTCCAGGGCATATGTGGAGCACTATGTATTTAAGGTCCCACCTCTCAAAGACCTGTTACCATGTCTCACATGATAAGTTTTTCAAAGTTGGCAGGTCTACTGTTTGAGGGAGGCCTCTTCTATATTCCATGGAGTGGATCACAACTTTTGTGTTTCTAAACAAAAGGGGCAGGGTATGCATGGTCTTACCACCAAGATGTCTGCTACTAGTTCACCAAGGGATGTGCTTGTGTTGTTTAAATACAAATATCAAGGCAAATCGAGAATTTGTTCAGTCCAACCAATCTATCTGCTCTTTCCACAGCTCATATAGAGGCCTGTAGATTTCTTAAACGCCAAATTATATGTAGAAGCCGGCCCTATGCCTGGTCCCTTCATGTGTTTCAGGGTCCGAGTTATGTCACAATGTGCACTGCCGCCGCCAACATGTGCAACTCTTTGCACATTAGCCTGTATTAGGGCGCGATTTGGAGCTCACCTTTGTGAAACTTCATTCATCCTCAATTATAAGCAGCACTTCATTTGTGGCAGTGATTGCTGTATGTAGTCTCAAAACTTATTTTTCCATATCAGACTCTGACCCAGAGCAAGAGAGTGAAAGGAAGAAAGTGAAAAAGAGGAAGAAAAGAACAACAGGAAAACAATGACAAAGGGAGAAACGATGAAGAGCCATCAAGAGAGTGAGCAACTTCACAAATTACAAAAATATCAGGATGACAACAATGCACAATTACAGTCACATGTCAAGTTGTCAACAAGACCCAAAAGTTACTAAATGCTGGGGGGAAAATCAGAAGGGTAATGAGAACATGTTTTCCAGAGGAAACAGTTCCAGTTGATGTAGGCTGATTAATTATTAACAAAGGAAGATCCGATTTATGAATGTTCTTGCAGCAACATGCTCACTCCCAATCATAGCAGAAGTTTTACATTTCAGCACAGGTAAGATTTTCATTTAAACAGCCCAGTCTCACCTCCTCCTGTACACCTATACCCCATCTTCCCCAATTAATTGGTAATCTGAGGGCACAAGAGCGTGCGTCCCAGGATGGTGTGTATCTTCGTCATCATGAATCAGGGGAGGCCACTCCGCAGTGGCTGAGGAGCATCGCTCCACTGGCTAAGAGCCAGCAGCAGAAAAATCAAACAATATTTCATTACTGTTTTTTTTTTTTTGCTGCCGACTCAGTCAGCAGGTGCAGGGCTGGGCCATGGGAGGTGTCAGGGAGGAGGAGTGGAGTGCACTAAGTGCACGTGTGTTTGGTCGGCCGTCTTAAACCGGCCAAACACACATGTGCACTTAGGTTTCTCTAACCTGGCTGTGTTGCCCAGCTGGGCTGGAGAAAATGCACAGACCCCAGTGCACTGTCTGAGTGACAGACCAAGCCGCTCAGACGAATCCTGGTGCTGCTCTCATGCTAGGTATAGCATGAGAGCAGCATCAGGATTGCTGGGGAGCCTGTGCTGGTGTCCCAGTGAATGCTGGGACACTAGAGAGAAAAGGAGCAAGGTGGCAGAAGGCGGCAGCAGCAGCGTCGGAATGGTAAGGTTTTTTTTATTTTTATTATTATTATTTGTTACCCCCACCTCTCCCCCCCCCCCCCCCCCACACACACACCCAGTTTGATATTTGCGGCAGCCGCTGCTGTCATGTACAGATGATAGTTAGTATCATATAACACAACGAGTACAGAATCACCCTGTCCAGAGGTGGATGTATATTGTTTGGCAACTTGCCCTTTCTTGTGTTTGGCTTTGAAGGAAAGACTGGCTATCTGTTATTACCTGCAAAAACTACACAGTTCAGATATGAGAAAGAGCCGAGTAGGAGTACTGCTTCTATCTGATGGGTGTGTTTGTGGTCAGTGTTGTTTCTGCGCCATCTTTTTACCAACTAACATTGAATTCAGTGTTATGGCACTTAAACACTTGTTGAGAGAAAATCATCTGTTGTAATGTGCAGTGAAAAAGTGCACCCTACAGAGTTGGTGGCTTGAAGAAATCACGTCAATACAAACGTAATGGTCCACGTTAAGAAATATTTTGATACTGGGAAATTCAAATCACAGTAACAATTAGAAATTAATTTGGTTTACTTTTCTGAACTTTGCACAAAGTAAGATTTGTTCAGTCAAAAGGATTAGTTCACTCTGAACATTACCCACCCCCAGGTTACCATGCTAAATTAGCAAGGTGAACTGTTGGGATGCACCTATGTTGTGGTGTGGCGACTGGTGGGTAGTCTAACCTGAAATAGCTTTTAAGGAAATGGAAATTTAGGTTATAAACTCAAAACAGCTTTTCACGTGGCCAGGCAGTCCTAGTGTTTGAAATAACAGACTACATATTTCTGGCTGATTCACAAAGCTACTTGTACAGCTAAGTGGAATTAGACGTGCAAAAAAGTAGCAATTATGGATGTATTACCCCATTCCTACATAAATTGGATTTTTTGACATGGGAATTGCTGCCAGCATAATGAACATTTACATGTGAGAAAATATGCTCCTAGGGATGAGTTTGTGGATGTTGCAGAGTGGGTTCAACTGTAAATGTTGGTGAGCATCCACAAGCTAGCAAATTGACCATAGTTCGTAGTTTCTCGTCAAGAAAAAATATATGGAGTTTAACTCCTGACAGGGACAGAAGTAAATCTGTTTTCAGGACGAAAATGGAGAGGAACACCTCTCTGATATTGATCGGTATGTAAGAAAGTGGGTTTCTCAATGGGTAAAATGTTTTAACTGTGGGCAAAAAACAGAAAAAAGTAACAAGGTGCATGCAGACACAAGGATTTCACTTTCACATGTTCGAATCTGCACTACTATATTAAGGGTATATGCACACAGGTTCTACTGGGAATCTGCAACAGTACTTCTGGAATTCTTTACGAATTTTATTGAAGTAAAAACAGCTACTTTTTACTACCTATATGGTATGAATATTAATAAGGAGAAAAGATTTACAAAAAACAGAGAGAGAAAATATGAATCCTCCTAATCCTTTGTCCACCACACAAGCCCCAGAAGCCCTTTGTCAATGGGTTTCATCATAAATAAGCAACAGAAGACGTCAGCGAGTTAAAATTTACTTTGTTTTCATTAGATAGATTTCAGGCAAACGATCAGATTAATGCCCAGAGGCTGCGTTGCATCAAAGTTGTTGGTGTCAGCCAAAGGATGAGACGTAAAACAGGTCTATCACAGAAGAACGTGACACCTTTGTAAGACTATGACACCATTCTGAGCTTCACATTTTGTTACTAAGATCACCTGTTTTACAGGTATAAAGATACAATTCAGGTTGTGGCGTGTTGTACATAAATGTCCATATAATACCATGACATGCATCACCATGGAATGAACCACTCAAGCTGCCACACCAGATGAGCAACAATAAGTGCAGGAGCCCAATGTTTTTCCTAGAAGTTCACACACACACTGAATGCCAGGGCAGCACAGTCTTGACTCCACATGATGCCTATTTCTTAGCCTACCCTACCCTTCCTCTCTCTTGGTCACTCCTACAGTTTTGACACCCCGCTTTCTCCCCTTTTCCCTGTTTTCCTATCTTTGTCTTCCTCCCTCTTTCTATTTCCCTTCCTCTGGGGCAATGTCTGATGAAAAGAAATAAGCTTGGGTCCCCAAAAATAAGTGCCACTGCCAATCACCAACAAACAACTGGCACAAATTGAACACTGCTTGTTTGTGAGATCTGAAGCAGAGAACGTTCAGGTGCAGTCGCCCTTTGTGATGATTCAGATGCCAGCAGGTAGCTGTGGCAGGACGCCGTGCCCTCTGAGAAGTGTAGATTCACACCACTTGCACGCTCAACCATACACTGGAACCTTTTACCCATTGCATGTCTTATTATTCATGACACATTTTGTGCAGTGTCTTCCCCGGAAACAAGCTGGTCATCTAGCCATCCGTCTGAGAGAACAGTCATTTCAATAACGTTTCGGTGACCTGACTTCCAGACGAAAAAAGTAAAGCTGCAGGGCAGACACATGTAGCAAAGACGGGAGGTTTACAGACTAAGGCAGCTGCATTTCTATAGTGCTCTTTGAGTCACTGCTTCTAAAATAAATGTTTTGCCAGGCCCAGAAATTTGTGAAAAAGGGCTACGCGTTAATTTACCTCAATTTTACATATGCCACCTTTTGCCAACATCCAAAAAGAGTGTCAATTCTAACACAGTTAAGTGATCCCACGACACCGTCTCTCCCCAAGTGTGGCAACTGTTTCACACGCAAACTAGGGCAGAGCTTTTTTGAGTGGCCATGATTGTCTCCCTTCGCTGACAGTTTGTTCAGACAACATTGGCTTGTGTGTTCACAGCTGCAGGACGTGTTAGCTGATTTTCGTTTTCTTCCCGCGGTATTGCAAAAATATACATTTGTAACAGGTTGACATTCAGAAGCTAGAAAATCACATACCTAAACACTGCACAACATTATACCAGGATTTCAATATTAAAAACCGTAGAGAATGCACTCCAAATGTATGGGTCTATGTGCTATGGATGCCGTGGGTGCGTTACGGTGCTGTGGTAACTAAACCACAACTGGCAAATTTTTACAGGTTTAAAAAAATAATAACTTCAGTTCTACATAGTGCTTCAAAGTGCAGTTATGGCGTTTCTAAATGCAATAAATGACAGGCACTACATACACGCAATTACATGATATTCGATTTACCGACCCACAGAGGATGAAAGGCTGTACTGGGGCTGACAAGACTCAAACCTATGATCTACAGAAAACATCACATGTCAGTGGTAAAAGTGAAATCACTAAGCCATCTTTCATTCATTTGGTGCTGTAAATACCTCCTATTTCAAGTTTCTTTCCTCCGAAAATGAGATGTAACAACCAGAATTTAGTGCTTAACAGACAGAATATTTAAAGCATCAGTATTTTACACTGAAATTTTTCTTCTGGTCAGTTTTGACAGGTTTGTCATGCGTAGCTGGGGATGGAGGAACAGGCAGCACATCTGTGTTCTTTATACGTGCAGTAACAGGAGTAACTACACATATCAGAATTTAACAGCCTATTTGTGGTCAAGGCCACAGATCTGTCAACAACGTGCTTTAATATCAGTTTTGTCAATAAAATTTAGGTAGGGGTAGGTGTGAGATGATGTACTAGAAACAGATTGAAAACAACGTTATTCCAAAAATGCAAATCCTCTCTAAATACTCTGTGCTTATTTGCTATGTATTCTAGACATACTGGTCAAGGTTTTGGGACAAACCATGCAATCTGCTAACCTGATGCCAGTGCCCAATTGTGTACTGAATTTACTTTTTTCATTTTTCACAAGTTGGTACCGTTTGTGATGTGTCAACTAAACATGATCAGCGGTAGTGTAAGGGAGAGGTGCAACCAAACCTGAACTTTAGGGGTGAGGGCTAACAGGTCAGCCACCGGAGGGGGGGGGGGGGCGGCTAACACTTGAAGCAGTGGGCCATGGCTATCCTTGGAGCTAATACAAGATAATAGAGTGATAAATCGTGCATTTTAAACAACTGATGAAACCTGAATGTATAAAAATAAACATGTTTTGGCAATGAGTGACTTAACAACCAAAAAGCAGTTTCTTCAGCTTTCAAGACAAAATCATTTTAGAACCAAGTTATTACAAAAGGATGGCCCTTTTTCTAACTCTGGGTAATTCCTTCTGTGAAATAACAAGTAGCACATGAAACATTTTTTACACCATCTTAAAAATGACAATGTTGCCTGCCTGTTCACCAAAGGTACACTTTCAGTCACCTCACTGGGACATTGCAACATGCTTATCTGAGGCCACATACATGTACAGGTCTCAGAATAATTATCTTGGTGGGTTGACATACTGGATTTTGGGATGTGAGACTGGTAAATCTCAGGTTTGATTCCCAATGCATCTTCATTTCTCCTATTATAGAATAAGTGAATGCTGATCAGATGGCAATAATAACATCAGTTAATTACTCTGCCCATAAACAATGCCATTCTATATTAAAATAAAATAGTGGTTGTTAGCACCCCAAATTTAGTAGGTCTCATATGGGATGATGGAGCTACATCCACCAGGCCTAAAGAAAAGACAAAAAGTTAGCTGCCTTAAAATAATTTTGTAAAAACTGAAATTCTAGCATGCATTAGGTAGACGTATTCTTTCAAGCACTAGCACACATAAAATGTGTGGCTGATGGGCAATGTCCAGCAAAAAGGTCACTCCAACAGAAATCATGCCTCTTAATAGCATAACAACAACCATGTTGTTAATTCTCTTCTGAAGCCTGCAGCACATAAAGTATCAAATTCACTAAATATCAATGCAGGGAAGGTATGCCTTATTAAAAGCAAAATTAGTTCTACATTTCTCCTAAACTCTTCTGAGACGAATGACTATATTCTCCTAAACATCTATACTAATTATAACAATTAGACTGGCCTGGGTATAGAAAGTAATAAAGCTGAATGTGACACAAGAGATGCACGAGGCAGACCACATGGTTGTCAGTTGTCATTGTAACTCTTGATCGAGTAGTGTACGCAGCAGTGTTTTCATTGTGCAGTGCTTCGCCACTGGTAACCTAATATACACAATATCAAAGGTTTGTTGCTTTTGACAGATCCAGGCTTAGTTTGACAGCAAAAAATGGTTTCACAAGCTGTTTGTTGGCAATCTACACTAGGTTGAAGAGGCAGGACACAGCGATGCAATTCTTACACAATGGGAGTGCTAGTGTACCTCCTCTTCATAGACACCATCCCCCAAAAAATCCACATAAGATATGTTAAAGCAAATTCAACTTCTGTCTTACTATGCACTCTGAGAACCTGATCATAGAGACATTTGCTTTAGACAGCAGAGGTATGACTCTGGTTAGACACAGACCGTATATGTTCTGGAGCCACACACCTGAGCTTTTTCTCAGTCTACCAATAGGTCAGCTGCCAGACTCCTAAGCTTTCTAAGAAGGTAACAATGCCCCATCACCATACTTTCTGCTCAATTTCTTCTAAAACTACAACCAGTCCTACGTTCAGTGCTTGAGGGCATCCACTAAATATATTGAAAACCTATACATGCAAGATATGAGTTGAGTTGTTACTTATAAAGAGCAGTGAACACCCTAAGGGTCAACAGACTTACAACATTTGAAAAGATATGAAAACAAACAATTAAACTTTTAAGAGCCTTTCTAAACATAGAATAGTTCCGTATTCTCAGCAGGACAACAAGAGTGCATTCCAGTGCTTAATTTGTGCTTGTTGTTTCCGGTGTGGAGCACCGGCACTTATTTGCGAGGGCCGGCGCTTATTTTTCTGCCTCAAGCATTTACTGTGAGCAAAAGACACATGGGAAAGACGGAGAAAGAGAAAAACTAAAAAGCATCACAATAGGAGAAAGCAGAAAGCTGCAAGAGTGAGCTGAAGAGGCTGTACATGGATTAAAGAGGCCTTTTTTAGCTGCCTCAGTATTCCGTGTTCGCATATTTAATTGCAGCAGCCGCGTGTTTAAGAGAAAGGCTTTGGGCACCGGCACATTGTTAGTTACAAATCAAGCACTGGTTCATTCCAAATAGAAAAAGCAATAAGAAAGGAAGAAACAGCCTCCTCTATACCCCCACTAAGTCTTTCTAAATCAGGGGACTAATAGCAGACTGGAAGATCCAAAATAAGGGGACCAGATAAGCACTAAGGCCCTGTTTCGTAATATACTCTGAGTAGCACTTTTTGATGAATCTTTCTAGAAACTAGCAACCAGTGCAGCTTATGGCGAGCGAGGTGAACATATGAGATTTCCTAAAGTTCAAGACAAGTCACACTGTTATATTCTGTACACCTTGAAGCTAGTAAATATCTGACTCAGGAAGACCAATGTAGTAAGCATTCACATAACTCAATCTAGAAATTCTGGTAGCATTAGCAACACAAGTTTTCAAGTGGGACAGAATAAAAGGAAAGTTTTGTATAAGTGTTGGGAAGTGATAATATGGCCTTTCATCCCTGTTGATTTATCCCCTGGCCCTTTAAATGTCCCATCATGGCACCCAAGTTGAAGCCCAAGGATTTGGGAGCTATTGTGCAGACCCAGATTAACCGGACAGTCTTTTGCATGGTATTTCCTTTTCTGTGGGGTTTAACAAGCACATTTAGGCACCGGCTCTAGGCAGGTGGTAAAACTGTGCAGTAGTGCTGTGTAAAAGTGTGTTGTGAGGCGCTGTTGAAAGAAAGTGGTAAGGAGGATGGAGGAAGGAGTAGAGAATGTTTGCTGGTAGGGAGGATGTGATGCTCACCCCCATACCTCGTTTCAGGTTTGGGCAGAGGTCATAGAAGGGGACAAGGCTGCAATGCAGGCTTTTCTCACAGTGAAGTTACATGATGGATATTCCAGCAGATAAAATTTGGGTGACTCTTTCACACCCAGTAAATCCGTGCGCAGGTATACTGGCCCACTTATAATTGTGCTGAATGGAATTTTACACGGGAATTTGCTCTGCACAGTTCCCAATGGTAACCCATGTCTTTAATGGCTACTGCATGAGTGGGCTGATTAGGAAAAGATAGTGGTACACCATGAGGCATAAGAAGCAATAACAAGCATTGGCCATGCCAATAGGTCTCACCTGTGGGTGAGCTATGATTGGCTTTGGCAATACGGTTGGTAACAGAGAGGGGTGTGGGGGCGTGTGTTTTGGGACTGAAGGGTGGTGTGCCATGGTTGGATAACAAAACAGTTAAAAATAGTAAACTCCAAAGTCCCTTGGAAGACAGAACCGGACATTTGAGCACATTAAGGGTAATGGACAACTATGCCAAGTTGCTGCCCTTATGAGGCTGAGGGTGCTTGATTCAAATATGTTTCGTGCAGAACTTGGCAGAGTAACAATATTTTTCATAGTAGAATGCCTGTGCGGTTGTGGTATAATTTGCAAAAGGATGCCCTTTGCCCCCGAACCTTGCTTATCGTTTACATCATCTCAACATTCCTGAAACTTGTCTTATGGAGTTCCTCACTGAGTTTGTACTCAGACCCGTTTGATGAACGTGGGTGTCGGGCACCACACCAGGCAATAATATTTGGGGCTTGAGAATAGCCATCGGGTGGCCCCCTGAAGTGCCAATTGTCTGAGTACAAGTACTGGCCTAATAGAAACTAAGGTTACTGTAGAAGAAGGCCCCCCTTCCATCCTTAATGAGAATCACTACCCCAAGTGGCTTGCCCTTATATTAATAGGTATGTATTTCAAGTACATAGCTCTTCGTTCTGTGCAATGGCAGTGCTTAATCAGTGTTGTGTTTGCTGATGTGCACTGAAGTGTGTGAGCTGCGTTGCACTCACATCTCATGTGCTAATGCACAGTGTACACATGACACTTCCATCTCGGGGCCACGTGTATCCTTCTCTGCCCAACACAAGGCTGGCGTGGGGCCATATCGACCTTCTCCAAATGTACCAGGTGGTTGCTGCTTTTGTCGTTTCCTCCCTGCTCTTGGGGTGGCTTCTTTGCAGCACCTCGCGGAGACAAGCGCAGAAAAAAAAAAAATATATATATATATATATATATATATAACCTTTGATGCATGTTCAACATTCTGCTGAGGCCAAGGCGAGAAGCTGCTCATTTGACCTGGTGGAAAGAACAATGAGGGGGCTGAGGCTGTCGGGTGTAGGTGGCACTCTGAGTTCTGACGGGTGGCTGCAAGCGAGGCACCACATTTGTGGTGCAAGTCGAACCTTGATAAGCAGCAACCGTTTTCCGGTTTGCAAAGTGCATATTTTTAACCCTGGTGTGTAATAATTATGTAAAAGGGCCCCTATCAATGAATTCTACTGACACTGGGCAATTCAACATGGAATGGGGGTGCTTTTGTACAATAGCGTGGTGATTTGCTGCCACAAGTCCTGTGGGGTGGGGGCTTCAGTGGTACTCGGATGTGCTAGGAGCTCCTTTGTTTTTCCCGCGGGTAGAGCTAACGAAAATATGCATCTACGAGCGTGTTGGGGCATTGGCGACACTGTTAGATACATTAGTTACATGCCTCGCGCAGATTGTAATATGGAGCTACTGGCACACTGGGACCAAATGTTCCAAAACCCCCAAGTCGGGTCTACATGAAGCGCACTGCCTAGGGTTGGCCTACACAACCGTGTGTCGTGCCAGACAAACGGCCCAACCACTCTGAGCCAGCCACGACCCAAGAGAGGATGAGGTACAGCCATTAAACGTTGAGCTGCACAAGGTTCCCCCTTGTGCCCGGTATATAATTGGGGATTGTCCATGGCGGTTGGCCAAAATATTGGTTCCTAAGCAACTTTTCCTTCACATGGGTGAAGAGTGCTTAGTGCGGTATTGGTTCTCTTCAGGCAGGACGGTGGCCTTAGGAGTAGCTGGAGCACCCAGCTGGTTATTTGTCAGTCACTTCATAGAAGGGTAGCCGCTGTAGCGGCAACCACCGGTATGTCCTCTGCTATTGACGTTATTTTCGGCCTGAGCTTCAATGACAAAAGCTATTTTCGCTTTGCTTATGCTTCACTTGTACAACATGCTCATGCCTGTTTCCTCTGTTTCAGTAGCAGGATGTGTTTTATGGTATGGGTGCTCGGTCACTTCCTTGTCCGGCAGGTGGTTCCCAGGTTGCCACCGCTACGCAAGCCTCAGCCGGCATCAGTGTTTCTGCGTACCCAACGGTGTGGGATTAGTGGTCTGAGAGTCACTCATCTGTAGCGACTGGTCCAGAGGGTGAAGGAGTGCGGGGGACTTCTGTTCCCGGACCTCACTGCCGTACAGAGGTGAGACCTGGACGTGGGAGAGGCGAGTCTACAGTGGTAGTGCCCCGGTCCAGGGCGTGTGGGGAATACCCTACACAGACTGGTTTGAAGGTGAAGACAGATGCTAAGAAGAGGGTGCATTTCTCAGATGCGGGCACAGACCGTTGCATTGAGGATGCTTGGGTCTTTTCCCACAGTTCGTTTAGGGGTGGGGAGGGCGAAGGACCTCTGGGGCCCTGGTCACCCTCGTGGCGTGAGATGAGATAATAAATTCACCATAAGCAACAGAGGGGTACCCAAGGCAGGGTACCCTGGATAACACCGAAGGTAGGATCCTGCAGTCCTCAATCAACCGGCGGATGTACACACCAGCTTGGGGTTTAGAGTGATCAGATCGCTGGGGTGGGCACGGGGCTCCCGCTCCAGGCCACCCGGTTGAACCCCCATGGCAGCTTGGTGTTGAGGTGGGGGCGGAACCCGGAGCACGAGGACAAGGGACAGTGAGGTGTTGGGAACCGCACCCCCCCCCCCCCCCCCAAGGATACAGGTGAAATACGGTTCACCTGTGTGGTCCAACGGTGTTCGGGACACGGGAGGATCCTTGGTTGTGTCGTTATCATGATTTATGACAGGATGGAATTTTGACTTACAAGATAGGTTTGTTATGATTTTAATGAAATGACTTTTGTAAATAAAATTATTCTAATGCCAAAAACAATCAGACTTTGTCGGTTTTACGTTTGGCGGGTGTTGGGGCGGGGGCCTACTGGAGGCATCCAGGTTCTATTTTCAAAAGGATGCCCTTTGATGTACTGCTCTTGTGACCTTTTTCAATCTGTCCCAGAGCGGACTTTATTTTCTGGTAAGACTTTGAAGTTCTCCCCCTTAAGAGCTACGTGGAAATAGCAGTGCTTAATTTGTGCTTGTGGTTTCCAGTGCGGGGCACAGCACTTATTTATGAGGTCCGGCACTTATTTTTCTGCCTCAAGCATTTACTGCAAGCAAAAGAGACATATGAGAAAGACGGAGGAAGAGAAAAATGAAAAAGCGTCACAATGGAAGAAAGCACAAAGCTGCAGGAGTGAGCTGAAGGGACAGGGAGTGGCTGTAAATGGACTGAAGAAGCCCGAAATGGCTTCAGGATTACGCAGACTCAGTATTCGGTGTACACACATTTAATTGCAGCAGCCGCATGTTTAAGAGGAGGGCTCTGGGCACTGGCACATTTTTATTTACAAATTAAGCACTGGGGAATAGATGACATCTTGCAACACTATATTGAAGTGGATAAACTGATTTGAATATATATGACCGAAAATGCATGTGGAACTAAAAGGATTCATACTAAATGACTTCTAATCAATCTAATGTATTAGTCTGATTTTATCAACTATTTTGATTAAAAAGTGTATTAGAAGGACTCTCCCACCGTATCCCAGACTTGTAACAAAACAAGAAACAGGAACGTATTTCCTGAGGTGCCAACTGCATTCTAGGTGTCTGCTAGGCAACTGCTATCACCCTGCAGTAGCAATTGGAGCAAGCTGCCTGTTTCAAAGACATCAATCACAGACCAGCAAGGAAGAGGTGAACTGAACAAACTATAGCAAGGGCGTATCAACACTGGCTGACTGCATTAGGGATTAGCTGAAAGAATCAGCACTTCCACAACAGCTCGCTGATATTACCAACAGGATCTGCAGAGACACCCACTAGGCTACAGACGGCCATGCGTGCCTCACTGGGTCCGAGGCCTGCCCTTTTCGCTGTGCCTCTGTGGTGGGGTCTCCAGGAAAGCCTCACCATCAGTTAGGGAGGAACAATAAGTAAATAAGAGGGAGACTGAAGTGGGAACATGCAAATTCAATGTGGTCTATGGCAGAGGAAGCATGAGGGCTTGTGGCAGGGGCGAGTGTAAGCAGAAGTTGACGTCACAGCTATGACCTTGGTGAACAATTGAGCTCCCTTTAGAGAGTATACGGTGGTTTGCCAGTTCCAGTATAAGCGCTGGAAAACAAGAGGTTCCTAAGAGGAAGCTGCTCCCTTTAAGGCAGTTTCGCTGTAATTCTCAACTCAAACCAAAGGCCGCCTCTTCTTTTGGAAAGGAGGTTACCGAAATGCAGCAGAAGTATTTCTTAAGTAAGAAAATTAAAGAATGTTTTAGTGTCACTTCTTTTCCACAGGATATGGTGCCGAACAATGCCAAAGTTGCTCAGTGACCGCAGCACTAGCGTGTTTCATGGCTGGTAAAGTAGAGTTGCTTCAGTGGGTCGACGCTAACGGATTGCTGTGTACCAATGCCAACAGCACTCATGAGTGCTCTACAAAGCACAACAGAACTCAACACTTTCTCCTGCGGGGAGCAGGTCGCCGGCCCACTGGTCCCCATCAGCACCGCCCTTAAAGGCACCACGTAATTCATCACAGGTGCTGGTCTAGGGTTAGCGCACCTCGTAGGGAAATGATCGAGGGCAGCTCAAAAAGCATGAGGTCCAGAGATTGCGTCTGATGGCACAAAGGAGCTCTGTAAAGTTGTTTACAAGTTGCCGTAATGCTGATCTAACCACATTAAACGGGCATGTAACACATCCTCACAGGTGTGGCGCTGAGCCAGGGAAACGCGAGTTGGAATTAAAAAAGAAAGTTCCTGAACAGAAAGTTATGTAGGGAAAAGTGGAAGCTAACAAGCCATGGGGCGATACACCAGGGGTGCGACCTCTTGCAAAAAGGAGGGACTGGGAAAGCAAATTACCCACTTGCAAGCAAGGATTTTTAAAAGACAAACAAGTAGACAAATCCAAACCGATGGGAGGAGTTAAACTCCACATAGTACATACAACAGATCACCTGACAGCGCACGCACTGTCTAAGCTCGACCTAAGAAAAAGTCTCCTCTACCTGTAAATGGTTTTTGGATACAGCAGTAAGGTTGGACTGGGACAGAAAATAGGCCTGTGAACCACACAAAAGAGGACCCCATTAGGGAATCAGACAGCAAAGAAACCAGAACAGTTTTGATCTTGTAAAGACAAGCTTTACAGCTGTTTTGTAAGGTATGGGAGACTGCATCTGTGTGCACGCTGCAAGCAATATCCATTTTATTATTAAGGAAATTAACTGTCACAGCAGACCATAATCTGGCTTGGCTTTAAGAGCTGGTGCACGAGTTGAGCCCTGAAAATGTTTGGCATGTAAATCATGCAGCAAACATCATGTAAAATTATGAAAAATTTTCCTAAAAACAAATAATAATAATACATATATAAATATAAATTCATACACACACATTTATTTTAGACATGCAGAACTGTTTCACTTTAGCACGCAAGATTATATCACTGCATGGAGACGCATTTATTAAAAGTTATGGCTGTTAAACAAGAACCTAAAAACATTAATGTCACCCTGGCCTGTTGAGAATGCCACTAGTGAATTAAGAGGCAAGTCAGTTGTCATGTGCACCGTAAATGTGACCGAAATTCTTACAATATAAAGGAGAAACATTACAGTGTATGAAATCAAACTCAAGAGGGTTTTTGTACACCACACATCCTGCACTTACACATTATAAAGTGGTCCCATGTGCAATAATAAAGAAAAAGGAGGCACAGTGGAATAAAATGTATGATTAGGATCACACAGTTTGGTTAAGCGAGAAAGCCGGGGTCATGTTTCCTGGTTTCCGATGGTGGAATTAAGCCACTAGATGGGTATCTTTTTTCTCTCTCATGCTTCACATTGGAAAAGAGGAGAGGGTGTTTGGGGTGGGCGGATGAGGGAGTAGTTTCTCTTTACGCCCAATAGGCGTTGCACACCTGGTCCAATGACTGGTTTGCAATCAGATGTTTGCGATAAATTCACAGACTGTATTATAGAAGTCCGTTTACCAATTCTTTTCTCCTAAAAAGTGTTTTTCAACTTCTAGAGCGGTGTCCACTGGTTTGGGTTGTGCTCCTCTTGCCCCACAAGGGTCCTTCTGACACGAGGCTCACAAACTGCCTCCTGGAACATGATTTTAATCCAGCATCAGCCAATGGGATTTTCATTTTTTGCACACTTTGCAAGGGTTTAAGTTGTGAAATGACTGATGGGAAAAACACTGTGAGACAACCAGATTTGAATTAGTTTTCCATTTGTTGTTCATAAAACATTTTGTGTACCATTTTTTTGATTGGTCACGAACATAATGGCTAGATATATAGAAAATGAACCATTTGATACCAATTTCAAATATGATTAAAATTGCTATATTCCATAAAACAATTTAGAAAACTGACATCACAACTTGTAATCCACATATAAGAAAGTGGACAATAGGCACATACCTAATTAGACGTCACTGGCTTCTGTTTTCTCTCCAGATGGGTAAAAACACGGACCACCACACACTGAGCAAATGTCAAGAACTTTTGCCCAACGCCATATTGCATATTCTACCAGAAACAATCAATCATAAGAACAAAAAGTGAAATCCTTTATTTTGTGTGAAATTTCGTGTACAGTCATCAAAACCCAACAACCCAACAAACGGTGGTTCAGGCTGTTTTCTTTCAAATGTGGACCACTGCAACTGAGTCGCCCCTCTTCTATTGCTAGACTGTACATAGTTCAAAGTGCGGCAGTTCCAGTCATCTTCCTCACAGTTCTCTTCTCTATTCTCGCGGCATTATGTTTAAACCTTTTGGTGAATTTCACTGCATCTACCATCGCTGCTACCAGAGTTTAGAGATATGCACACTCTTAGATCCTCTTCCAATCATCGTTTAGTGATTCCCAGGATCCATCGCTGTCGAGGTGGGACCAGCCCTTTCTCCTCCTCAGCGCAACGGCATGAAAATCTCCCCTTCACCTCCGTTAGATTGACTGTGTCCGGAGCGGGTTAAGACAAATGTGAATGACACTGCAACAGACCGGTGGAGGAAGGGGGCTGGGTAAAAGTATAAACAATGGGGAGTCATGATGGGTACAGAAGTATCAGAAGCTGGTGTCGCGTAGGCTCTCATTATTCTAATGAGACTACTGGATTCTGATCAGCAGAATCGCCTGCGGTGTGAGAGACTGAGTCTGACCCACTACAGGTGACACCTGTCGCTCCAATCCGGGTTTTGCTCCGGCTAACTAGCAGTGCCTCATCTCCACCCAAGGGCGGGATGATTGGGCAGCCGAGCGCATGACATAATTGATTTCTCAGGGAAACCTTGGTCACTCAGGTCTCATCCGTTTCTCTCAGTTACATTAGTCTCATATACACAATGATAAACAGAGGCAGTATATGTTTCAATAAGATGTTAATGAAGCAACTGCATCTTAGATGGCAAAGCATGTGCTGCAATAACCAGGACGATACAGCATGACAAGATTAAAATTGTGACAAGGAGAGTAAAGCATAGAAATAATGCTACCATTTTGCCACTAGAGTCCATAGACGAATTCCTACCTAGGCTATAATAGAGCACAGCGTGTTAAGCTCTAATTCTGCCCTTCAGGTTCCCCTGGGAAGACATCATCCCCCATACCTGAGCATAGGCCTGAAGTCTACATAAGCAGCTGTAGTGAAGCGTTCCGCAATCAGCATTCAGTCGTGGTTCTCTGGCTGGAATCTTCCTCTAATGTGTAAGGGACAGGGAAGTGTTTTTATAATAAAACAGCTGATGTTCTGAGAAAATGTCCCTACGTAAGGATGTGTTTTTTTCTATGAATGTCAGAGACAAAACTTGCACCAGGTTCACCGGCAACCTATCTTACTGCAGCCTTGGAAGAAGCACAGAGTGAGCAAGAATGTCTTGTTTGAGAACATAGTGCTGGCCTAGGCAAAACAGTTAGATAGAAAGAAATAAAACAAGACCGTAAAAGTGGCTATTGTAACAATAATAAAACAAAGCAGAATAAAATATGTCTAGGTTAAAGTGCACAGCTGCAGGCCTAATATGCTAAAATAACGTGCATGGAGCTATAACAAAAATGGCTACACAACACTGGTTGGTACTAACGTAGATTTTTTATTTACCTTAACCCCCTACATGGCCTTGGGGGTGAGGTTGTGTTCCTCCCTTCACCCATATGGACTTTTTGCATATTTTATTTAGGACTCAGGGACAGAATCTCAGAGTCTTGTAATGGCAGTACTGTTTGGGTTAAATCTCTGTGTATACACGCAAGAACGTAAGGATTTACAAAAGGATGTGCGCAATGGGTTGGGGGTGGTGCCCTGGGGATGGGTTTGGGCGCAAGGCATCTCCTGGACTTAAGGTGAGTATTGGGCAAGGGTCAGGACCACACCAGCAGGTCATACCAGGCGGCACTGGGATGGCTGGATGCAGAGGTGTAGTATGGTGTCAGGTGCCCAATGTTAGTCAATAGGGATCAGTCCAGTTGAAAAGATGCTGTTGGTGAGGACTGGGGATCCCATAGAGGGGAACCAACAAGTGGGTTCCAATCTTGAAGTGTCTGGGGACGTGGGGTCACCTTCAGTCCTCTTCTCCATGGGCCAGGGGTGAGGAGGGCAGAGGTGTCCTTATTGTATAACTGTTTAAGCCATGTTTTTAGACACATTATTTTAGCAACTAGGCCTGACAGCTGTGCACTTTAGCCCAGTTACATTTTATTCAGCTTTGTTTTATTTTTCTAGCATAGGCCACATCTTAGGCGCTGTTTAATTTTCTTTATTTAGTTGATTTTACATCGAGGAAAGCATTGCGTTACTAGCAGGACATTCTTTTCACTTTGTGCTTTCCTCAAGGCTGCAGCCACACAGAGTTGCCAACAAAGTGGTACGGTGTCTCCAACATTCACAGAAACATACACATCCTTACGTGGGGACATTTTCTCAGAAAATCAGCTGTTTTATTATAAAAAACTTCTTTATCCCATACAAGTTAGAGGGGGATTCCAGCTAGATGACCACGACTACATGCAGATTGCTGATTGCCTTCACTACAGCTGCTTGTTTAGACTACCGGATCTCTGGCCTACATGGGGATGGTGTCTTTCTAGACAACAGGCTTCCTTGCTCAGGTATGAGGGATGATGTCTTCCCAGGGGGGAAACCTGAAGGGCGGATTAGGGCTTATCATGCTGTGCTCTAACATAGCTTAGGTAGTATCCACATGTATTACACATAGTGACAGTATGGTGGGACTGTTCTTGTGTTTCACTTTTCTTGTCCTTATTTTGCCTCTAGTGTGTTTTATCATCCTAGTTATTGCAATTCATGCCATTTTATCTAAGATACAGTTAATTCAATAAACCTTATTGAACCACTCTCTGCCTCTGCATATGTCAGACTAATGTAACTGAGAGAAAAGGATGAGATCTGATCGACCACGATTCCCCTGAGGAGTCATTTCTGTCATGCATCTGATTGCCACAATCTGCTCTTGGGCAGAAATGAGGCGCTGCTGGTAAGCCAGAAAACCCGGATTAGGCCGACAGTTGTCACACGCTGTGGGATTGGACTCAGTTCCCCACAATTCAGGTGATTCTGCCACCCAAATCCAGTAGCCTCATTAGGATAATGAGAGCCTACGCAACACCCTGAGGTGTTGGGTTTTCTCCACTGGAGCACTCGCCACTGAGGGAGGTCTGTGTGCCGAGGCTGCAGGCAACATCAGATTGTCCACAGTGGACAAGTCCAAGGCGGGCTTCATCTCTAGAGGGCTGACAAACCACACTGGTTGGTCCACTTCAACTCAGGCTGTGTGGCATGGGTGCAGTGGTGCTTTCAGGTGTTGGGCTTTAGGCGGTCCAGAGTCCCCGCACTTTATCTGCAAGATGCAGTGTAGCAGCTCTACTGCTCCATTGGAGTTCCTGGGTCTTTGTGGAAGGCAGGCAGGCCTCCCAAGCGTTTGGAGGCACAGCAGCTTGCAGGAAGGGTCAACTCTGGCACAAATCATCTGAAACAGCAGACAGGCCGGCAGGAGTGTCGACAAGTCAGGTGCTTCTTCCTTGGGCTTAGCTTTTGCGGCGCCTGAGTGTCCTTTGTAGGCCAGCAGGAATCTGATTTCCTGGTGTCAGGGGCTTCCCTAAATGCTGCATTTAGGGGTGTTTCAGGGAGTGTAGGGTAGTAGCCAATGGGCTACTTACCCATCGGGTCACCACACCCCCTATATGACCACTTCCTCTGGGAGGTGGGCATAGCCCTGTACCACAGTTCCTAAATCCACCAAGCTGGCGGATTTCTAAAAGTTGTTTCCACATCAGGCAACTCACCTTAGGGACAGGACTGACCTGAGGGGAGGACACACCTCCTTGAATACTAAATTTCCCTCCTGTCCAGGTGTCAAATGGGCCCCGGGTGGGTGTTTGGCATTTCTCCTGTGAGTGAAGACAGATATCCATACCAAAGGTGTAGGGCTTCTTTAATAATGCCCCCTGCCTTGGATTACAGGTTTGCAGGTCATCCTGTTGGGTGAGGTGTGTAAACACCTCTCCCAGAGTAGATTTTGTGACTGACCGCCCAAGAGCAAAATCTCTCACCCTCGAAGGTCAGACTTGTGTCTGGTGGTGGCAGGCTGGCTAAAACTAGTCAGTCCCCACACAGGTAGATGGTAAGTTTTCAGAGGGAACCTGCAAGGTGCATGTATTAATACATCCATCACTGGCATCAGTGAGGGTTTATTAATATGAGATGTTTGATACCAAACATCCTTGTATTCAATGAAGCTGGGAACTTGTATTGACCAGTGTCCAGGACATGTACTTAAAAATGCTTCCCTGCTCACTCACTATGTCTAAGAATCGGCAAAGACATAGCATAGGCATATCTGCTTGTGAAGAGATGTCAACACATGCAACATACTGCACTCTGCTTTAGGGCTGGAAGGCCTGCTGTAGGGGTGACTTACATATATTGCACGTAGTGTTACGGGATATGGAACACAGGTGGTGTGCCATGTCATGTTTTCACTTTTAGCTGCACTAAGACGCGCAGTCTGCAATGGAGGTCTGTGTGGGCTGGGTGAGGGGTCCCTGAGGGTGGCACAATATTTGCTGCATCCCTTGGGACTCTCTTTGGTACCCAGGCCCTAGATCCCAGAGGTACCATTTACCAGGGGCTTACAGGAGGACCAAAGGTATTGCCAGTTGGGGAAACAATTACACAGTTTTAGGGAAAGAGATCTGGCACTGGGACCTAGTTAGCAGGAACTTAGTGCATTTTCAGTCAAAACTGAATCGAATACTAGGCAAAACGTGGGAGTGACCATATAAAAAAGGATCACTTTCCTCAAGGCATAACAAAGAGAAAGTGTTTTTTTCCTCCAGCCTCCACAAAGCAACTAACACAGATGCAGCATGCAATCCCTACTGAGCATGCCATTCTTTAGACTTACTACGTTCAACATGCACAACGCTTGCCTCAAAGTCTTACACTACTTGTATGCTATGCATCCACCAGTGTAGAATCAGTAGCTCTATGCTGTATATAACTACTGTGTTATCACTGTCATCAATGATGTCATTTACACTGTCATTAGTAATATCATAAATGACATCATTTAGCATATCATTAGTGATGCAATATGTGAGGTCATAAGCATTGCATGGTGGGATTGCAAGTAATAGTTAGCTCCATTACTTAAGAGCTTCAATTTTTTTGGGTTGTTTTAAAGTTAACATTTATCTCATTTTAACACTTAATTATAATGTCACTTTAACTTTGGCATTTTTCAGTGATTTTCTAAAATAATACTCAAACTTGACCATATGCCCTACCCCCTTAGGCAACAGAGGGCGGGGGTCTCCGTCTGGGTTACCACAACAAGTGCCTGAGGGCCAGAATGTCCCTACCCTCTCCCCTTATGCCCTTTTTGAAAAACTTTGCAGTATACAGGGACTGAGTCCTGAGTTCTGTAATGGTGAGCGCAAATGGGGTTTGGGGGGACTGGGCAGTAAAAACACCTCAGCCTTCCTATGAAGGAGATGTCTGAAAAAATAAATACCCCCACCTCACCACTTCCAGAGTTGAAGAGTTGGCCATTCCCATTTTCTCAATTTGAAGTGCATTTATAGCTTTCCATGTGCCCAATAAGCCCCAAAGAGCCTCAGTGCACAGGTATCACCACGAGGGAGTGCTTTGTTGAAAAAGGTGTTAGATGGCAGGATTGCTTATGTGGGAAGGGTTTTTGCTGTCATCTATGAATGACTAAAGTGATGCTCTTATCCGGATTAAGCTGCAGCCCCTAGGTGTGTAATAGCAAGTAAAGAAAAAAGTGATAGAATACATGCACTTTACATTAATTGATTGCTGCAAATGATAAAGGGGATTTCTAGAGACTCCACCCAGGAGTGACATTGAAATCCCTCCTTGCATACACTGAATACAAGCAGTCATAGCAGAAGCTCTGTATAACTCCATTAGGTATAAAGAGACCAGATAAACAGTCTGCATTGTCAATCCATGAGTGAGTCGTCATGGCAGGAGTTACTGGGCCCATCACAAGTATGAGTTCATAAGGAACACCACTGCTCAATTGAACTCTATCTGGGGATTTTAAATGCTACAAGTATTCAAAGTCTTCGGGTCAAATATCAGAGAAAAGATGCTGAAATCGCCATGGGCATGATGAATCCTATATCCTCATGTTATTCCACATTGTACTATAGTTCCTTTTATCTGCCAACCCTCTGAAATGATCTGGATGGTCGGTGACGGTAAATCTAAGGCAGGGGAATAATGAAGTTTTTAATGGGCCACTCATAATAAGGCCAATAAAGGGCCCCGTTTATAGACAAGCTTCTAAGGTCCACCCGGGAGGTGAAAGAGCACTAGGCACAGTATGCACTGTATCATGGTAGTCCTCTTAAGGACCTGAAGTACCTGCTAAGGAGCCAGAAGGGATAAGGCTAGAAAATGCGCTTTAGTGTCTACCCTAGAAAGATAAGATGAGAGCTCGCAGGCATGAATTGGTTAGAGGCAACCAGGGTCTCAAAATCCCAATTGGGTGAGCAGGCTCACAAACAAACACACATAACAAAATAAGGCAAAAAAAGAAACAAGTTACAATAACACTCACATCTTTATGACAGAGAATACAATAACAGGCAGATCTCAATTAGGCAAATGCTAGGAGCATCAGAAAGTGTCCAGACTTTGTTTTCTATGATTCAACCAGTACATTTACAATCACAAGAGCATTCACTGGTTACAGGCAGCTAGGATAAAGGCTTTACGGTGTCCACCCAGGACTGACACAGGAGCAAACCCTGTCCTGCATGCACTGGTTACTGGTCACAGGCACCCTAGATAGTCTCTATGCAAACAAAAGAACAGCCGCCTCCTTTGGTCCATCGTTAACCAACTGGAGCGTGGGGCGGCAGGTCCAACCAACTTAGAAATCTCTTCACCTCTTTTGTCACAGAAAATAAAATCCCTGATTCCCGGAGAGGGGTAATTCTCCACCCAATTTACAAGAAAGGCCTGTATGGGAACCCCAACAGCTATTGTTTGATCGCCCTCCTCGACACTGATGTAAAAATATTCACTGACTGCCTACTAGTGCAAATAAAAGACTGTGCTACTAGACAGAACCTAATCCCACAGAACCAAACAGGTTTCCGTCCCTCATCAATCACCACTGACAACTTGGTAGCACCAGCATTGCTGGAGGAAAAGTATACAGAAAAAAAGGCCTTGTACACCTACTTTGTGGACCTTTCTAAAGCCTTCAACTCTGGAATGGCACAGATTGTGGATAAAATTAGTGGATCTCAATATTCCGCCAAACTTGCTAAAAGGAATTCAGCTCTTATATTCTGACACCTGGGCCAGGGTAAAGGTTGGCAGCAATGGAAGAGTCTCGGCAAAAATTCTGATAGGAAGTGGAGTAAAGCAAGGCTGCGTCCTGGCCCCGATGCTCTTCAATCTATACCTTGCAGACCTGTGTGCATATCTGAACTCTGCCAGTTCCCATCCCCTCAAGTTAGGCTATCAACTTCTAACAGCACTTCTTTATCAAGATGACATTGTCCTCTTGAACCTATCAGGCACAGGGCTGCAAAAACTGCTAAACATCCTGGATCAGTATTGCAAATCCAACATGTTGCTGTTAAACCACCAGCTAGTGGGCAGGAGCAGTAGCTACAAATATCTGAGAGTCTGGTTGCAGGAAAGGTGGTCTCACCGTCTGCTTTTAAACACCCTGAAAGCCAGAGTGGCATCACAACTTGGAGCCCTTCAAAAACTAACCCCGAATCTGCTAAGTCCAACATGGAGGTCGCTCCTCACGGTGATCAGAGCAAAGTTCCTGCCCTCTCTGATATACAGCTTAGAAAGTTATCCCGGCAAGTTTAATGATTTCTTGAACATCGCTCAGAGTGAAGTTTTCGGACTTCTCTTCAGCCTACCACACTGCTCCTCACCAGCACAAATGGGAATTAGAGCTACAAGACCAAGCCCTGGTACAGAACAGAGCTATCCTCAAATATGCCTCTCGATTAAGACAAGCGCACCCAAATACAATAAAAGCACTAATCAGGGAAGAATCATGCCTGAACTCACTGGATGACTCAAATTCATGGTCTGACAAAATTGCCTACGCAATCAAGCAACTTCAGCCAGAAGAACTGTGGCAAAAGTCCTTACCACATAAAACTGTTAAGAAGCTAATAAATAAGCAAATCAAACAGCTATCGTGGAGCAAGGACAAAGACAAGTTCAGGTCACAGTCTCACTCTTGGATGACTATAAACACGTACAAGACACCGACAGCACAGGCGTCCCTGGGAGAAACACTAAATAAATTCCTAAAAATAAAGATGCTGCATGCCAGGTTGGGCATACTCCCCTCACTGGACATGATCCCAAAATGGTGCAAACCCTCACAAAACGGGAAATGCAGGCTAGGTGCATATAATCAGGAAGACTTTCTGCACCTCCTATGCATATGCTCTGCACTGTCACTCTGGCGCAAACTGTACCTCAAAAACATGTTCAACACAAACAACATTTGATCATGCAGACAAGATATCCTATTTTGCCTGAAAGGACTGACACCTCAGCACATGGCATGTGGAGCAAAATTCACATTAAAAGCAGAACTCCTGTTAAAGCATGCGTTAACAAACTTTGGAAACTGAGGGAGATATTCAGCTCATGACTAAACAACTTCCTTTTCAGCACTCTCTCGCTCAGCCTAGATGCAGAACATTATGGACAGCACGGAATGCGAGAGGCAGTTTTAAGTAATCATCACCCCTGATGAAACCGACATCCTTTTAAGAGGACTCGGCTAGGGTCCATTCTTTTCACTCTGGCCTTCCAATTTTACCATTTATGTGTATTGCTGACTGTAACGATTTTTATTAATTATGCAATAAAGGTATATCATATCATAGTCTCTATGGGGTTCATTCACTAGAGGCAGAGGAGCAGCCTAATGGAACAGACTAGTTACGGGCAGCTACAATAAATGCTCGATCGCGAGGCAAGTAGCATTCCTATTCTTACTATTCACGAGTCATTGTTAACTAGACTACAGAGCATTTTCTACAAAAAAGATCTGCCTAGATCAAAAAAAACTAAATTATTAGTAACCAATGCATGGTATAATACGGACTGTGCCAAGGCCACGCTGGCACTTAAGATTGCAATCAGGGAAGGTTCCCTGTCCGAAGTTCGTCTTACCAGATATATGTATAAAAAAGCAATAGCGCAGGCAAAAAAAGTCATGGGAAGACGATGTTTGGCGGGATATGCTCATTGCAGCCGAAGGAAAAGACAATAGGCTCTTTTGGGAACTGCTATCCAAAAGATATAAGGGGAATAGGAACAACCCCAGGAATCATATTCAACCAGAGGTTTGGGTGACTCATTTTTCCCAACTTTATGCCGCCCTTCTCGATACGTTAAATGGCTATGAGTGTGATCCTGTTCTTTTACCTCGAGTTACCTCTAGTGATAGCCCCAAGTGATTTAGGCAGGACCCTCTAGTATCTGCGGATACTATTAACTTCTCCGTGGAGGAGACCACAAAAGCAATACAATCTTTAAAATCTGGTAAGGCTCCAGGACCTGACAAGATCCCAGGGGACTTATATAAATCAGAGTTGATGATATGGTCCTGGTATATAAACTTGCTTTCTAATAAAATTGCTGCAGGGGGTGCAATTCCAGGTACCTGGAAAGGTGCGGAAAGTATCCCAGTATATAAAAAGGGGGATGCAAATCTACATGTAAATTATAGACCAATTAGTTTGATCAATAATATACAAAAAGTATTTGCCAAAACAACTATTGAACCAGATGGTAGAATGGGTACATGACAATCAGGTTCTCTCGCCCTTGCAGGCGGGTTTTTGCCCCAAAATTAGTACAATAGACCAGGCACTTAGATTGGTGCTTTTGCAATGGAAGTACGTAGTCCTTGATAAACAACCTTTATATGTTGTGTTCGTGGATTTGCGAACAGCCTTTGACCTGGTCCCAAGGAAGAAGTTATGGGAAGTATTATTGAGGCAGAGAATTCCTCACAGAATAATCAAACTTTTGAGGCGATTGCACGCAAATACCTATGCACAGGTGAGGTGGGGAGACCAAGGTGAACTGACAGATAACATTCCCATCCACAGGGGAGTACGCCAAGGATGTGTCTTGGCTCCATTGTTATTTTCCCTTTTTATCAATGTGGTAGTCTCCAAATTGCTTGCTTGCCAGAATGAAGCTCCTAGATTGTATTCCCAAAAGATACCCATCTTACTTTTTGCTGACGACTCTCTCCTTATTTCCAAGACCCCAATGGGACTACAAACGCTAGTCGATCACTTCAAATTTTCTGTATGGATTAGAACTGAATATTGATAAAACTAGGCTAATGGTCTTTGGTTTGGGAAATCAGGGTAGATGCAAAATTAGCTTAGATGGGTCTGTGTTGACTAGGGTTAATTCTATTGATTATCTAGGAATAAGGATCTCAAGTAACATGCTTTGGGAGGACCAGATTGAAAAAAGTACAGGGCTCCTTCAAAACAAAGCAGCCTCTATCCTGCGCTTCTATAAAAGCTCTGTGTCCAAAGCGGGTTCTCCTGCCATTAAAATCTATTTGGCCAAAGCACAGAGGGCAGCAGTTTATGGTGCGGAAATATGGGGATCCTCTGATTGTAGCAAAATATCGGTAGGTGAAAATAATTTTGCTAGAGCCTTAGTTGCTTGTCCTAAGAGTACCCCCACTAAAACCGTTGTTTTTAGATTTGGGTTTTAAACGTATAATGGATCTGATTATTCTCAAACCGCTGTTATATTGGGTGAGAACTTGGACAGTTCCAGAACTTGTTATATATAGAGATTCCTTCTGTGACCTCTTGAAGAGACCAAATGTGACTTCCATCCCATGGGTTAAACATGTATCCAAATGGTTCCACATCTTGGGATTGGGAAGCTTGTGGGAAAACCCACAGGGTTTGGAGAAGTCACACAGTCTCATTGTGAAAACATCCTATTGGTCCTATGTAAGGAACGAGCTAATCTGTAGTAAACTAGATGGTCGTTTCACTGCCTCATTTATGGACTTTAAATCGATCCCTCAATTTGAACCTTATTTAGATCTTATTTTAGATTTGCGGGGGAAAGGGTTGTATGCTTGTTTTCGTTTTGGGAATCTCCCTTTGTTATCCCTGACTAGTAAATGGGGGCTTGATCCCTCGTCAGATTTGTGCCCCGCTTGTTCGGGTAGTCCGGAAAATGAGGAGCACTTCTTGTTTTTTTGTCCAGCTTATTCTGCTCCTCGATCCAAGTGGATTTGTAACATCTGTTGTGCTCTAGGGGTGACCCAATACAAGGTAGCAATGAGAATTCTAAGGAGTAATACTTCAAAATCCCTGGTTGTTGCGGTTAGCAAGTTTCTTGTGGCCGCATGGCATATAAGGAAGAGTTTTTTAAAATAGTAGCTCTACGATTTTCCTCTCCTTGCATAGTTTCTTAACTTTTATCATTATATTGTATTTTATATTTGTATTAGTAAATTTTTGGAACCTCACGGCATTTAAGAAGAGTTTTTAAAAGGTAGTTTCTTACAAATTAGTGTTATGTATATAGTATTTGATGTCTATTTCTTATGTATATGTTTATAATATTGCTTTTACTCTTTTTATGCTCTTATTATGCTTGGATTGTATTTATGCTTTGATGGTCAAATAACCGAATAAAGCTCTGTGTAATGACGAAATGCTCGATAACGTCCACGAAGGCTGAAGAGAGGAGTAAACCGCCTGCATGTGCTGGTTACTGGCAGGCCTGAATAAACAGTCTTTTGGGTTCCCACAGTAGTCATAGAGAAGCAACCCAACGGAATACACCAATTACCTGCAGCCAGGTCTCTAGAAGCAACTTAAGAGCAAGGCATTGTGAGCATGCACTGGAGATGCTTGAAGTCAATCCCTGGGACCGCTGGACAACAGCAATGTGAGTATCTGGCGATAGCAGGGTTAGCAGTATTGGTAACAAAGTAATTTTGTGGAAGCAATATGACTAGTACATAAATGAACTGAATGACTGAAGGGTTTCAGGGACGTTTGAAGGAGCATAGCTTTCAAAAGTAACATGTCGTGGTTTTAGGGTTTTTGCAGGCCCTAGCAGGGAAGAGCCACAGGAAGGCACTTAACCTTCCTGTAGTTTACACGGACACACAGGCTAGAAACCCTACGAATGGGATGTCACAGCAAAGACATAGCTATTACTGGTGTGGCAGTGCAATGGTACGCGAACCAGGAGTAGGAGGGGCCCACTGAAAACTAATTCTGCTTTCCACTAACCAAATGGCAAATGGGTGTATGTTTGTATTAAGGCCCATGACACGCTTTCTCAGTCAGTAGCAACGTGTAAGGGAGGAAAGGTCAGTCAGTTGATCAGAAGGAAGACAGTTGCACATATTAATTGGGTTCATGTCTGCAGCAAATTACATAACCACAACCTGTGAGGTAAAGAAAACCAGTGAGCCCGCAGGGGACAGTGCACAGCTTCAAAATTAAATAATAAGGCATAGTGCAAGCACCCAATTCAAACACACAACTGAACAAGCACAGGGAAGGTACTGCATTTTATAAATATGTCTTCAGCGCCTGCTTTATTCTATTAAAGCAAAAATGGGATGCTCTGAGGCCAGTAAAAGCCAGCCTATCCAAGAGCCACATAAGGTTGAGAACCCAGGCCAGGGCTCTTTCTTTTCAATGCTGCTTCCTGCCTTGCCCAGTGGAGTATGGTTAACTCATAAGCCATCCCTGTAGTGCCTAGGGGCCAAGAAGCGTGTACACTCCTGCCTTGCCTAAAGGTGAGTTAGGAGTAAGGTACAAATAACATTAAAACATGGCCTTTGCTGTGTCAGATCCAGAACTAATGTGGTATCTAATTTGTTACACCCCATCAACTTGTCCAAGGGCAGCAGCAAATTATTGCACATATTACACCCTAATCCCTCTTTTGCACAGTTAAAATACATTGGAATTTCCTTCCAGCCCCTAAACAATTCACATCAACACCCTCAACACCACATTTTCCTAGTGGAATAAGGGAAAACTACCCACTTAACTCTCAAGATTGTTAAGTGCAGGCAAATTTCTTTCTACACCCAAGAGTGAGGTGTATAGTTGCCAGGAATCCCCTCTCTCCCTTAGACAAGGACAAGAAACTCAATATTCCCTCCTTGATTGGCTTGCAAAAGGACAAAGGAAGGTTGCTAGACTTGACACTCTTGGTTTGGTCTTCCCCTAAACGTTTTACCTTCACCCTTCTTGTTTTCTGAAATTCATGTTTGTTCGCATTAGTAATCTGTGCACTTTACACTGTTTAGTTTGTGCTCTCTCCCTAAAACATAAGATTGGCCTAAAACTGAATCCACATTTAATTGACTTATAAGTCCCTAGGTCACAGTACTATATTCATCATCAAAAGCGTTATTTTGACAATACGTCATAAAAGCATTTATTTATACAATAATAAAGTATAGTTATATTAAAACATTGTTTTAAAAGGAATGCCATGCATGGGAGCCTAAGCATCGCAACATACAGGGAATTTGACAATATAACTAACATAATTTCACTATTTGAAAATCACATAAAAATGTATAAATATTATATTCAATAAACAATTAATAGCAAGGAGTAAAATCCTGGCCAACACTGAAAAAGAAAAGGCATAATTAAATAATACATTTTCATAATGGACGAATAAAAATGTGCCTAGATCTTAAGGCCCACTTCAGCCCAGAAATTCGGCACTAGAGCATGCATACAGTGAGATGGAGTCAGACACCAAAATCCTCAATAAAACAGAACTGCTTCTAGTACCCATATGGGTATTAGCCATTTTGTACATGAGCTTTCACATGCAGGACAAACAAAGAAAACAAAGAAAGTTTCTCTATGATCAATGCAAAAGGGACACTTAACATCCATATCAGGAGCCAACTTATTAGTGTAGGATTTCAGTGGGAGAGATCCTACCCAAAATTGGAAGTATTATCTCCTATCAAACAGGACTGATATATAGTATCAGTATGCTTCCAAATGATGACAGGATTTGAATTTTAAGAACCTCCACCCCCAGCAGCGTCATACTCGGACCCACCCGAAACTTATCTCGACACCTGAAACCAACACTGTTCTTTCAACTTTTCTTTTGAGGGAAAAGGGGCGCCAAATGGATTATCCCATAATATCTTCATTCCCATATTGGTCAATGTGGTTTTGATGCTTTGAAGCCAGTTGATCTTATGAGACCGAGCAGCTTCCATATCATCACTTAAGACCGCAGCATAATGGCCCAATTTGGGTATAGTTCACAACCTATGCGAGCATAATAATAGGCAAAGTCTCACTTTATGGGATAAGGCCTTTCCACCTAAGTCAAGCAGCAATGGCTTCAAAGGGGTGCTTTGAGGAAGACCTGTCACACTCTGCAGAAACTTGTTTTCCGTAATGGTAAGAGAAGATATACTGGAAAAGCCCCAAAGCTCAAAGCCGTATAGGACAGAGCTCAGCAGCTTAGCATCATAAATCTGCAACAGTGGACTACGGTTTGGTAAGAACCATTATATTCTTTGACTAATCCACCTGCAATATGACGACGTTTAAGAGACATGGCTTCCACTTGGGCTTTCCATGACATATTAGAATTCAAAGTGATTCTGAGATTGCTAAAGATCTAAGCTTTCTCAAGAGGCTCAGTGCCCACTCTTGCACGGCCTGTAAGCAACTTATCGTGATTGAATGTCATATACTTAGTCTTAGAAGAGTTAATTACAAGACCCCACAACTTCTAAAATTTCTCAAAGCATAGCAGCGCACATTGAAGCCCACTAGGGTTTCTTTTAAATTAATAGATTGTTATCTGCAAACATTAAAATGGGGATTTTTGAGCCAGTCTAGGATGGAGCATCAGTAGAAAGATTAGCAAGAGACTGAGAGATGCTGTTTAAAAATAATGAGAACAATGTGGGGGCGAGAACATACCCATGTCTTCCCCCCTTTTTAATGGGGAACTGATCAATGAGATCGCCCTGGCCACACCATATGTAGGCAGGGCCTGCAAATTAAATGCTGTTAGTGGGCCTGTAGCACTCATTGTGCCACCAACTGAAGTAGCACTTTAAAACATGTCTCAGGCCTGCCACTGCAGGCTGTAGAAGTTGTAAACTGCAAATTCGACCTGACAAAATAATTGTTTTGAAAAGGCTTTATGATCCTTCTTATTACATATAAGGCACCCATTAGGTAGGCTCTAAACAGCCAACTGGATGGTGCGTTGTGATTAAAAAGTGGGACCTGTATTTAAGGTCTCCGTGTTCCAGTAGTGAACAATTCCTAAATGTGCGTTTCACTTTATAAGGCCTACCTCTCCAATAGGATAGCACCAAGGGTACCTTATTGCATTTAATAGGTGCCAATCTTTGATTGGGGATAAGTAGAAATGCCATGTTTGGTCTCAAATGAATTGTAATTTAAAATACTGTTTAATGGTAAAGCCAGATTTAAAGTCACAATTCTGGCAGTGCCAATATTAGAAAGTTGGCACTTTCTTGTTCTAACCATTTGCTGCCTCCTGCCAGCATCCTGTGTGATATGACTTTGATGTTAGGCTTTATATGTTCCTTGCAGACAGTGAGGCAATAGGACTTTGGTGTGGGCAGGATGGGCCATCTTGGCAGTATGAGAAGTATCGGCGCTGTTCCCTGCTCCACTTGTACTTCAAAGGGGCATGCTTACAGCACACACAAATAAACCTAGCACTAGTCTTTTGTGACTGTAGGCTTCTTGGAGCATTGACAGGGGATGGAAGGAACCTTCCAGAGCCAGGTGCGGGTGTAGCCTAGAAGATTTTCCACACTTCAAAGGCTGGCACCAGATATAAATATTGGAACCTCAGAACAACTCTTCAGTACACTTCCTGGACTTGTGGAACAGAAGAAAGCCATTGGACCACCAGAGGAACACCCTCCTGTTTGAGGCCTGCCCTGCTGCTACCAGAGGACTGCCTTGCTGCTTGAGGCAAGCCTTGCTCCCCAGAGGACTGCCCTGCTGCTTAGAGCATGCCTTGCTTCTTGAACCCAGGACTAGCACAGTGACTCCAAGGGGTAGTTGGCCAAACTCCAGTGTGAGCTACAGGGACATAACAAGCTTCAGGGACCTTGGACACAACACCTGACCTCTGATGAAGTCAGTCCTAAAAGCCCCACAAACGGTGGCCATTCAGTCTTAGACACTTGATTGCAGGGATTGAAGGTACAGCTTTTGCCCTGGCCTAAAAGTTGGGATTTGAAAGCATTTTCAAGAAATTAGCTTGAGAAGTGGCAAAAGACCAGGACCTTTCTACTTGCCAATCTGCCCCAAGCACACTGGTGGTTGGCCTGAGGCTGCAGTGGCTCTCGCTGCATTCTTCTCCACAGCAGTAAATCCTGTTCAGCTGGACCTCTCAGCCAGGGTATCTGGCCTAGTGGAGCCATCATAGGCTACAGCCTGCAGCTTCGTTCTGCTGAAGTGTGTCGACATCCAAGAAAGTGACAAAATTGAAGGTAGAAATGTTCACTGTAATACCATTCAGTGGCTCCCCGACGCGTCTTCTTACTCAGACACCGCCTGCTTCCTTGCCCCACTGAACTTTACCTTCTTAAAAACTGTATGCAAAATATCTTCTAAGTACCAATGCACCTCGTCCATTCAAACTGCGCTCCATCATGGTCGTCCTTAACTTTTGACTTTGCCTTGGCCTCGTGCAACCAGATGCCCACAACTTGGAGCGTGGATCTTTAAGGTGCTATTTGTCACCAAAAACGTTTTAAAATCCTAACTCCGGGTCTACTGGTTGGATTTAGTTAGTTTTGGTATCATTGAATTTATAATTATTTACTAAATTTTTCCAAAGTGGTTTAGGATTTTTCTTGTGTTGTGTTTTCACTGTATTACTGTTTGTGTGCTTCATAAATATATTACACAGTGCCTCTACGTTAAGCCTGACTACTTTTGTGCCAAACTACCAGACAGTTAAGCACAGGCTAATTTAGTCATTTAGTGTCCCACAGAACTTTGAAGGACAAGGAGTGCTCTGCTCACAATCACAAACCAAGTGCAGGGTTATTACCCACTCTTCAAAGATGCCTCTCATATGCCCTGTTCTGCAAGTTCCAACAAGGTGGATGGGCAGCTGTGAGCTTCCCTAATCCTCAACATTCCAACAAATGGCGCAGAACACATAAGAGAAGCACAGCAGCACCGACAAAAATAATCCCCTGACTCACCCCTGTGCAAGGAGGGGGAAGACATGGAGAAAATCCACAACCCGCTTCTTAGGCAAGTCTGAGGTACTAAAAATAAAATATACCCCTACACTCTTTGGGAAAGGCTTGGGCATCTATGCATTCCCTACCTTTGTGCTTGGGATAGGGCAGGAATCGGAAAATGATATACTTCCTGCCTTTGGGCAAGGCAAGGGTGAAACGACTGTCCCCATCTGGGCAAGGCAGATGGGTGTGAAAAAAGAAATACCTCCTGACTCTTGGGTAAAGTTGGTGGGGGGAAATATACCCCTACACCACTCGCAAGATGTGGGGAAACACACCTACTACTCCCTAAGATGAGGGATCTTAAGGTATGCATAACCACAAACTTGCATCGCTGTGGTTGAGTCCACCCGGTGTGACCTCCTCATCAACCCGGAGTTAGAAATACGTGGTCAGGCAAGCCCTGTGACCTAGTCCTGAAGCAACTGATTAACAGCTCACTGGTGGGGAGACAAGTAGCCAACAGACAAACACACAAACAGGAAAAACCCCGATCAATCCCTCAGATAAAAAGTGACACCACAATGACCCTAGGAGACTGACCTCAATAAAAGACATTTAGCCGGAGGGGTGCGCATTCCCAAAGCACTGTAAAAGTTAGAATCCACATGAAGTTAGGAACACTCAGCCAATCAGAACACATCACACACAAACAACACACAGTGATCACGCTCTTCCCGTGCCAGACATCTGGACAGGTTGCCTACTGACCTGCATTATGGCCATGCAAGGTTGAGACCCACCTGCACACTTTATCAGATGGTCAGATGTATGACTCTGTGATTAGGCCCAGATTCCTCTCTGCAAATAATACATAGAATTGTTTTATGACACTTCAAGAAATGTATGTAATCACCCTCAGAACCCATGTACTTTGAGACAGTCATCAGACCCCAACTCTGTACTGCTCTCACAGCAGCTGTGTTTAATTAAACCAACTGTTCCCGTTTTGCCAGTCACCTCTTGTCTTTCATTTCTTTAAGTAAATCAACATTCAAGCAGGAGGGATCGGTATTTCGAACCAGACAGTAGTTGAAGGAAGAGGACCTCATCCGTACGGATTCACATCTGCACAACAAAAGAAATGAGCAGTTGCCGCAACTGATTGAAAGTTCTTTTGAATCTGTGGGGTGGAGGTCCATCCTGAAGCCGCCATCAGTTGGTAAGCGACTACATCAGACCCTTAGTCCCAGCATTTGACGTATGTAAAACTAGGAAGAAGCATACAAATTTAACCCGAGTGCCCTGCCACTGACAGAAATGTGACATACTGCACATTACTTTGTCGTAGTTTGGACTCTTGCTCTATGCAAGACTGCTGGTTTAAGGATGACAGTACTTATGTTTGTAGGCGACTATGCCTATCCTACTACAAGTTGCAGCTGTCGTCCCAACCCTTCCGGCTCACTAGCAGCACCTCACCAAAAACCCAAACAGTAAAAGGTGATTTGTGGCAGCCTTCACGCATGGACTCGAGAGTATGACATCTCAGGGAGTGTCATGGTTAAACGGAGATTACCCCTTTCTCACAGATACATCATGTCTCATCCAAAACACAGACATAAACGAAGATGCAATAAAGTTTCAATGGTTTTTATTGAACACAACTGCAATCTGCGATACATTGCATGGGCTGCAATGATTAGGATAATGAACAGTGCAAGAAACAGAATTGTAAAGATAAGAGTCATTATTACAAAGACCCCTACCATCTTGCAATAACATGAAAAGACATAAGGTGTGTAATATGTCCTAATACCCCATCATAATAGGCCTAACCTCCTACCTAAAGGAGAGCTGGGTATGTTAAACCTAATCTGCCAATGCCATGTCCATGAGAGGAGCCCCCAACCCTTGTTACCTTGGAATGAGGTCTCTATCTCAGACTCCATAGGGACACGAACACTGAGTCAGCGTCAAGACGACGTGAAGCATCGATATCAGCGATGGTGGCGATGCCCTCTGGTCGGAATCCCTCTGATTATCTGTCTAAAGTGTGATGTATTTATACAGATCGACTTGGACCCCTGACGTAGGTATGTTCCCAAACAATAGCTAACAGGCATGCTTGAAGCAGCAATTAATATAAACAATTCCCTCGAAAGCATAGAGAGGGAAAGTCCCTAAGTGTGAACACCTACTGTTTGTTTGTCTTTGTCACTTGGTCTTGACACCTTAACGCGGTGGCACTGATAATGCAAAGCATAACAGGTGGCCTAACTATAAACAAGGCAGCCATCTTAGAGGAATTAAATAATTAAATGGGCTAAGACAGAGCAAGCTAAGTAGGTTAAATGTCACTAGGTGACGGGGGCACAAGTCTGCAAGCCGAAGGCTAAGCTAACTCCTGTTATCCCATTAAAACAAACTAGGATTCACTACAACTTGTGTCCGAACTGAGTAGTCGCAAGGCTTGGAGGCAATCCTGTGGAAATCCCCTAATTTCGATAGTTGGCACACGGCTAGGAAAGGGGAAAGTGGTGTTTAGTCAATTGGACTGTTGGGCGTAGCACAGATGGTACGCTTGACCCCGGAGTGTGAGACAGGGTGCCACTTGCACTGTTGGGCATAACACAGATGGTACACTTGACCCCTGAGTGTGATACAGGGGAGAGGCCTCACCGCCTGGACCACTGAGTGTGACACAGACAGTATACATGGGCCCTGGGTGTGATATAGGGCCAAAACCTCAACCATTTTGTTTGCTTAAAAGCTTATTTTTCAGTGTCATCGGTTTCTTAACACAGGTGGAAACTGAAAGAAGTGAGAGGTGTTATTTGCTTGAACTGCTGGGCATGACACAAATGGCACGCAGGACCCCTGGCTGTGATATGGGGTGTAATTTGTAAATTAGGGAAAGATTTGGATCTCGGGGGTTAGGCGTAGCCTGTGCTTGGCTGAGGAGGGCCTGTAGTTGTCGAGTTGTTCCGTCTTCTTTGTGTAAATTGTTACTATCTTTGTCCCTGAGCCAATATTGACAGACTATACGGTTTACTTGGTCCTGTGTCCTGTGCAGAGCCTCCTCTCGACACCAGGCAGCATGCGCTAGGAGGGGGCTAAGTTTTTTTTTTTTAAGTCATTATTTTTTTCTGTCACTTGTTTCTCGGTTCTCTTTTGTTTCCATTGTGGTTTTTAATTGACACACTGTTGATGTTGTGGTGTTCAAACTATTGCAACTATATTTCATGTTGAAATGTTATGTCTCGTTAAGTGATTTAATGTGCGCATGAAGAAGTCGCTGTCTTCCTCTCACAAATCGTTTTTTCATATCTGCTATTTCGCCGCTAAAAAACCGGTTCATAATGTTTTGAATTAACCATTGCATTTTCTTTCAGGTTGTGACCCTTTATATGTGTTGTGTTATGTATTGTGAAAAGTTTGTTTGATGGATCTGTCTCAAGTTGAGTTTGCAGCTAATAGTTACCGCTGGCATACTCCGGTGTACGTTTCCCCACGACCAGAGTAGAATTTAGGATTATTTAAAACTCTGCTGGTTATGGGGCCCGGAGAGCCTCCCGCCGGGCAGCGCGCCGCTAGGTCCAGGGTGGGGCATTTGCCAGACCAGTAGGCCCAGATGATTCCAGCCTCATTCAAGGTCGGCGCTAAAGCTCCCCCAAGTTTGACCCCCGTCCGTTGCATTCAGTCATTCAAACTACAGAAGCACAAGGAGCATACACTCCAACCGATCCGGTAGAGCGCTCTGAGGGGACTGGGAGGTTCATACCGGTACTGGACAGTGACAACGCCATTGTGGGGTGGGAGGTCCAAGCCTTCCATGGCCTGACTTTGAGGGGGAGCCACAGGGTACACTCCTCCAAGGTGTGCCAGGGCAAAGGAAGAGATGACAGAAAATGAGCTTGGGGGCATGTTTCCACCAAGGAGAACTGCGCACAGCACCGAGCAAAGGAGGCAGCCAGGTAGGAGTCAGAAAAGAGGAGCGGTATGAGGAGAAAGAGAACTCTCAATTGGGAAGTGCAAAGGAAGAACATAACAGAGCACCACCCACCCTCCCCCAGAGGAGAGTGGAGCTAGACCCTAGCTCCAAGCGATGAGAAGGCCAAAGTAGAACCAGAAGGGAGGTCCCCACCAGATCGTCAGCAAAGGAGAAGGACGGATCAAGAAATAAGAGATCATAGTAACCTAGTCCAAACTCAATTAAGGCACAGTGGAAGCAGAATGGCACCTTTACATTTGCATGAGAGCAGCGACAAAAACATCCATTGCTTCCCCCTGAACGTGCCAGTCAGACAAACAGACCCCTAGAGAAATAGTGTCTAGAAAAGAAGATGAGGCCATTGCGCGACTATTTTGACACCTGCTGGCCACTGGACCGAAAGGGAGAGTCAGTATGATAGACCCTGGCAAGGGGAGGGACCCTTTGGACCAGAGGACATGGCCATTGTAGAAGACTGCATCCAGCACGGAGGGGGAGATCCCAAATGGAACTTTCCCTACATGCAGGAATGCCTGAGAAGATGGGAGCACTATGTTGAGGAAAAACCAGTGAAGTTGCTCCAAGCCAAAATATGCCTGATGTTAAAGAAGGGCACGTGAGGGACCATCTCTGTGCCATGGGCACAGATGGACAAAGATCTAACTGCCCCCACTGATGGACGGGGCAGGAAAATGGATCTCATGTTTTGAGAAAAAACACTGCAGGAATAAACCTAGCAATAGGCAATGCCTAGAGTCTGCTCAGCAGCCTCATTGTAGAGCAGACTAACATGGTGTTTTCCTGAGTCCGCATCCCAGCAGTCACGCTGACTATCACCGAGCATGACGGGTCGCAATCAATTCATTCAGACATCAGATTTGGACAGACCTGAGGGAATGTTCCCTGACTACCTGGACGTAGGAGGACTGATGGCAGACAGCATGAAGACTTTAGAAACCATCACTGACTTTCTACACAGAAGGAGGAAACGATGGGGACAAGAGACAGGACAGCCATGGAGTGACATGAACCGCCAGGTTTCATTATTTTATAACATCCTCAGAAAGGGTCTACCCACTGAAATACAGAGTGGACTCGACAGCGTAGTAGGATTAGACACCAAACCATGGCGGAAAAAACAGGTCCATAAATTACACTACTACAGAAAGAAACAGGAAAAGGACTGGGAAATGCAGGACCAAGCCCAAAGAGACACTGCTAAGCTGGTCCAATATAAATTAAAATAGACTGCCCTCAAGGGAGCTGCATTGGCCGGAAGCATGCAAATGGCACCGGTCTTGGGGGCTCTGCCTCAAAACCCTAGAGGGTTTTCACCCAGTCCTAACATCAGAGGTCTCGGAGACTGGCAGAAGTCAGACCTCACAGAGTGCTGTTATTGCAACAGAATGGGTCATATAGCCGACCGATGCCGCCTAAAAGCGTATCATGAGCAAAGAGTGATAAGCCTAGGCCACCCCCGCAAAATCCTCATCCACAAAACCAAGCCCACGTCAACACAAAGGCATCCTACATTCAGCCACAGAGAAATCAGGCAGCCACCTCACCACTACAGCAGGGACCAGGTGGTTGGCCAAGCACATGGCAACAGCAGACAGGGAACTGAGCTAAGCAATGACCAGGGCCACAAACTTGGAAGGGAGGGGTGACTGTCTGGGAGGCCCATGCCTTTATACAATCGAAAAATCTAAATAGGCAGGTAGTCAATAACCCCCAATTAGTTTACATTCACATCAGACCCATTTCAAAACTCATTTATTTAAAAAATAACTACTAGTGACATTAGGAGAAAAACTCAAGTCTTACTCGCATTTGAAGGGACTTAGGGCCACTATACATACACTCTGTTGATCGGGAATCTGCACTAGAGTCTGCCATTCGGGTCCTCCAGGGGCCTGGGCCCTACTCTGCTGCTAGTCCTCCAGGACGGGGTTGGCTGGCCACAACACCAGGTGGAAGGTAGTCTGATGAAGGGGCGGGGCGGTCCCCAACCAGTGCATAAAAGCAAGCACCCAGGTCCCCCTATCCAAGTCCAACTGGGACGGGATCCAATAACCAGATCAAACATTTCCCATTTAAGGACATCTAACCCAGAACAAAATTTACCTCATGGTGCATAGTCCCATTTGCAGTGCCTCTAAAACCAGTAGCCTCCAGACCAATGGGGGCCCCCTTTTAGTTCTAAAAGGAAGCAATGTTCCATTACCCGGAGCCAGGCTTCCTGCGCACTTGGGAGAATGACGTCCCCTTAAAACCTACAAAGTCCAAGCACAAATCCAACAGATTACGAAGCAACAATATGGCACCAAATCAGTAGGAAAATTCACCAGAGCAATCAGTCGTCCCAGTTCATTACCCATATTGGGCAAATCTCGACAAGTCCTGACCGTGCACCCGACTCCCATCGTAAGCAAATGCTCTGCTTCCTCATCTTCTTAAAGGGCTTCCAAACGTCCAAACACTGCTAGTCAGATCATACCCCTCCAAAACAGCAAGAGTAGCGTGTCATCAGATAGAGGTCCCTGGTCCCAGCTGGTGCGGCAGACCCAAAACATCCTGGATCTGAAGGAGAGGAGGCTGCCGGGAGGGAAAGGGATTCTGTAGACAACCATCACAGCCCAATGCAAGCTGCATGGATACGCTTACCACCACGTCCAGCCTGTCAATCAGATCACAAATGCCTCCCACACACCATCCGAGGAAGCATTAGGCCACATCACTGCCATATCAGAATCACAGGGGGCCCACGGAGCATCTCTTCGACCCCTCATGTGTAGCACAGTTAAAAAAATAAATAAATCATTACATAAAGATCTATGGAGGTGCCCAACGACTTGTAAAAAAGAAGCCCAAAAGGTAGCCCAAAAAGAAGTTTCCCGAAAAAATTGCATAGCAAAGTCACCTGACTCCAGTAGGGAGAACCTGATTGCATGCCACATGCAGGGGCTAGACGGGCATACACGTGCCCTCTGAGCACGTTGTAATCACAAGAAATCCCCAAATTGTGACACGCCCCCTTCCTTTCACATCGCTCCACACACGTGTAGGTCAAAAGGTCCCATCCACATCGGTAAAGCACGATCTCTTTCTCTGCAGTAATCTCTCGTGAAAGTGGAGTTTTAGTAAAAACAATGTTTAGGAGTAGGGCATCAAAGTTGGCAGCTGAGATAACGACATCCAGATAGTACGATATAGGTACGTTGTGAAACCATGTATCTAGTTTAAGCCTTTTTTTTAACACAGAGGGGATCATAGCTATTACAAGATCGAAGGGAACACCAATTCATGTATGTTATTCCACAAAAACAAAAACTTTTGGGAGGGGGTATACAGAGGTCGACTTGAAGCCCACTTGTAACAGACTGAACATGCTGTTCACTAGGCGTGGGCAGAACTCGCAGACTTATAGAAAGGCTGGAATCGGGCACGAAACGCTGCAAGCACAGATTCTTTTTAGCACCAAGAGCTTCTTTTACACTGTAAAGTTAATGCAAATGGTACCATGTGGCACACTAGAGGGCGGTGCTTCTTTCTGCCGCTCGAGTAGATTTTCTACTCGAGAGGCAGCTTTTTCAACACAAACAATCGTGACGTGTTGTAACCGCTCGCATTGAGAAATCTTGCCAGGAAGTGTTCTAGAGCCTGAAAATCGCACTAGGGGCAGCAAATCCTTGCTTGCGCTTGCCAACTTGATGCTGGTGAGTCACGTGTGAGAAAAAACACTGCCACGCAGCAGCTGGCAGAGTTTTGCAGGCACACTGCACTCCAAGTGAAGAACAGAGTGGGCAAAACTCTGCGAACTCTGCAAGCACAGCAGAATTGTTCACCCATCCATACTGTTCGCTACACCTTGCCAGGTAGTTGCTTACAAATCAAGGAGTTCCTCTTCACACGTTCTAATTATGGCCCAAAGGTTATCCTCAAATGAGCTGCAGACTTATTTTGACTATTCACTCTCTTATTATCCAGTGAATTCTACATCTCAAGGAAACATAAAAAATTTAAGCAAGTCTAGTCTGATATTTCTCAGTACTGCGAGTTCGTTCTTACGATTTGCTGAAATCATTTAAATTATTGCCAAATGCATGGCTTAGAAATTGCTGTCAAAATGTTCCATTATTGTTGTAGGCACATTTAAATTGGCATGAACCTAGGCTTTTCTATTTTAATTGAAAATTCTTTAAAGTTTTAGACCTATTACATCATTGTGCTTTATCGTTGTTTTATCTCCTAAATTTCCATTCCACCAATGCATACTACAAATGCTTTCACAGGCAATCCCTTAAATAAGTACCCTTAGATGGTGCTTGGCCATCTGCTTGCTGGACAAGACCAATGATTTTCATACTTCAATATATTTCCAACAGCTCATATTCGCAATTTCATTTATACAGAAGGGCAATCATACCTGCAGTTAAATAGCGATTGGGCATTGAGGAAGGAAACTCTTCCACACTGTTTGGAAATCTGATAAGAGTTCCGGTGCTGAATTTAAAATAGAGTTTTAACAAACATTTATTAAAAGCGGGCTAGAACTATTTTACTAGATGTTTCATGTTGAGCATGTCTGCCAAAAGACTTGATCCTTAAAGGAAGTTATACACAGTAAATACTTCAAGTTCGTTTTCTAACAACGGGAAATACTCTGTGTCCCTTTTTATGGATTTAGTGATGATAAACTCGATCAGTATTAAAACAGAAAGAACATCAAATAAATAATCAAATTACCCCCTTTTGAAATCTATTCTGAAAGCTAATGAGACGAAATTACATGCTAAGCATTTGCAAGAAGAGTATGGATTATTTTTTACAGATAGTTATGTCTATACAAAAAACTGGGCCTGGGCGAAATTTCTGTTATGCTAGTGTAATTTTGCGTTAGGTTTCTCACACAAAGCCCCCAGAATTGCACTATTATACTACAATGTATAACTGCACACCCCTGGCAGCAAATATTTAGCACAAACACGCAGAAACAAGGTCAACGACCAGCATGCGAGTAGTAGCGGTTCAAGGCGCTTATGTATTTTGTGGCTTTTTTTAGTGACAAAGGAGTCTTTTGGCCAGAAGGACACATTTTAAGGTAAAATATAGCGTAAAATGCTGGATTTGCATTTCACACAAATTTATGTTACTTCTGTGAATTTTCCCTTATTTACAAAAGAGTAAGGTAGGCATATTTTGCACAGTGCTACAAAAAACATAGGAGATACGAACTCCACAAATGATGTGGCATCGCCACTGGAGGCTGTGTGCAGTGGGTTCTGTGAAATTAGGGGTTAAGCCACATTAGCAAAAATATATTGGGGACAGCTTCACAATCCCGAAGGCCACGCACTGCTGCCAGACAAAGTTTACCTCCCTAACCGAAGGCCGTGCCCAACTAGTTTAGGAGGTATGAGTCAAAGTTCGAGGTCCGTGCCCAGTACAAGATAAGGGCTATGTGAATTCATGGTTTTGGGGGTTAGTGAAAAAAACTGGGACGGAAGGGAGAAGGACAAAACAAACACATTGCTGGTTTTGGAAGTATAGAATGGAACAGGGTGTTCCAAAGGCAAACCAGACATCCATTACTCACCAAAAGAGGCAGTGGGCTCCATGGACACAGTAAGCCTATGCCCAAGCGCTGCACCCAAAGCTTGCTTAGTAGTGCCCAGCAGATCTTTCTTGGTCTTAGAATTAGAAAAATCATAAAAACAATAACTGAAAATTCTCTGAGGGTACATTATGGTTAACTTTAATCACAACAAATTAATGTTTGTTTATAAAAATCTCTGAAATTACCTTAAAAAACATTTGAAGTGATGTTATGGTTGGAATGGCCTAACAAATCTCTGCCATTAGGGTAATTGAGCAAACAATTTATATAAACCAAAAGCTACTCAAGACCTCACACATAACATTACTGATGACAGTGGAAATGATCTCGGTAATATCACTGATGATATCGCAAACTGCAGAACCTACATCACCTTAACTTCAAATATATATGGTTCTAACTGTTACACTGTAAGTATTCTGTGATTCCTTTTGTACCAATAACCTTCAGTGGGTATTTTCTGTGGGTAATGTGTTTTTAACATAACAAAAATGTCCCTTAAGGTAATATTTTTCAATATATTTCTTAGGCTTTTTTAGTATAGATTCTGTGCATTTTTTAAAGTTCACAACAAACGGTTCACAACTCACTATCACCATAACTATTGAAAGGTCAATCTACAGCTTTGCACTATATAAACACCATATTACACACACACACACATACACGTATATAGATATACACATGTCTATATAGAGATACATGTTTTTAGCACTAGTACCTGCTTAGTTATGGTTATGTCAGAGTTTCCATTGAAAAGGCATTTTAATTTTCTTAATTATTTAGGTAGAGTTAGACAGTTATCCATGAACTTTCCCCAAAAAAGTAGTTCCAAGTTCCGATCCGCATGGCAGGTTTGATGCAGACTCTTTTTGGAGATATCGTGGCAGCTTGAAAGGTGTACTGTCGATTTGCATATAACTTTAGTGCTGTTTGTCAAATTTGTACGAAATCCGGCAGATGCTTTGCTTACTCTTATTATTTTTAAATTTGTGCAGATTTGAAAGGGTGGGATCAAAAAGTGTTATCTTGCCACTAGCCATGGCATTATTTGACAACTTCACATTAATGTGGCAGACAACATGTTCAGTCTTATGTGGGTTTTACAAGTATCATAAAGAGCTATCAAGGGAGTGCAAAGTTGATTAGGAGTGGGGGGGGAGCAAAACTATTTCATGTGTTAATAAATTTGATGCGCTTTAAATAATTTGTATGAAATCTGACAGGTTCTAAGCACATTAAGCCTGATGCAGTTATCTTATGTTTAATGCAGATTCGAGATGAGGGAAGGGAGTGAAAGTTAAAGGTGGACAGGTATACAAATAATAATGCAGTTACTAATAACACCTGCATAGTTCTGTGGAACTGCACAACACGTGGAAATCACTTTCCATGTTTAGCTAACTCATGATATTTTGAGTTAGATGCAAAACCATCAATGGGGAAACATTAAAAGACGTGGTAAAAAACAAACACATTTTCCATGTTAACTCTCATAGGAATCTTTGCCCCACATTGGCACAACGCCCCACCCGCTACAGAAAGAAACCCTGAGCACAACTAGAGAAAACTTGGCAAGAAGCTAACATTTTACTCAAGGAAGTGCAGTTGCTTGGTTTGTAGTGAATCTGTTCAGCAGTTTTCAAGAAATTAGCATTACGAAAATATGTCAGTGAACTTAAAAGGGTTAAACATTAGGGATGCCTGGACGTTACCTTGTGGACAGTCTTCAAATCCAGATTTTCAGCCTGTCTTTGGACCTAGACTTAAAAATAAAACCCCCCTCCATTGGATGAGAAAGCATTTAGCTCCTGTTGTCCATTTTGAGTCTGCGGTACCAAAGTTGGGTTTGTGAACCACTTAAAACAAGGTCCACAAATTCATGAAACATATCTTTAAAAAAAATATATATCCGACCTGACTACAGGCCAGATCCAAAGGCCAACCAGTGTCAAGCATATTTGAAGGCCATTCACAGCAGATGCCGGCAGGGTAGCAAATGATTACAAATTAACAACCTTTTGTCCTACACCCACCCCTGTAAATCTGCTCTATTGGCAGATTTGCATGAAACTACATGTACTATGGATAATATGGCAGCAAAGAAATTAGCAAAAAAAATGAATATTTTCCTCCATACACCTCCTTAACTTGGTGCCCCTGTTATGAGATGCACCTGAACCATTAGATTCATACACTGGGGTTAACCCACAAACAGCCTGCAAAGTAGCATGCAGATTACCCAGTACCAAAGTTATTAGCAAATGAACACTTTTTTTTAACTCATTTTATTTAAGTCTGCTACTCTATTTTGTTTGAACCTCGAGATATAAAGAGTACGACAAACATAATAGTCTGCTAAAGTTTGTGTGGATCTTTGATAAAGCACCATAAAGTTACCACTAGCATATCAAAGATTTTTTGACCCCCCCATTTAAATTTGCTCCACCTCTCAATGATCTGCATAATCCATGACATATTAAAAAATGCTAATGGTTTGCCAAATTTTATGAAGATTTGTGCAGAGGGTAAGGCGCACAGAATGCTTAGATGTGGCATCTGATTTAAATATCTCAAAAATGCAAAGAGAAAAATGAAGTTTAAAGTGAAGATATAGTTAGCTTTAGTCATAACACCTCAACCTATCTTTTAAAAGCCTCAAAATACTCCCCTAAGAAAACACAGTAAAAGTGCCGATACAGCAACAAATTAAATAGAAATTCTCAAGTTATGGTTATGAGCACAATGCACATCTCGTTCAATAGCCATGCATGCAGAAGATAACATGTACACTAAACGCAATGCTTATAATTTCACAACATTTATAACAATAACACCTAAAATCACATAACTAAAAAACAACACATAGTTAAACTAGTAAGTGATACCGCATTCATAGTTGAGTTTTGGCTTGCATGCCAGACCCTGTGGCATGCAAACCACATGGTGTGCATGGCAGCAATGAATCATGAGGGGAGAAAAGTTGAGTGGGTCATGATGCCCATTCCTTTTCTCCAGCAATGGTGATAAACAGCCTATTATATTCCACACATATGTCTGTATGGATTACGCCACGGCGTTTTCTATTTGTTTAAAAAAAATATGATTATTACCAAAACCAGAAGGCAAGTGGTTACATTTATGCAGCAGTGCGAAATCACACGAAGGAAGGGAAGCCTCTTGAAAGCAAGGAGAGTTGTTTAAAACAATTGTTAGATGCAATCTGTATGACAGCAAACTGATTTTGTCACATCAGGTTTGTTGTACTGTAGCAACAAACTGGAATTTGACCCTTTCATTGTATTGTTTTACGATCAATACACCTCTCCCTCCTCATTTAGGGGTTACAAGGCCATAACAAAGTATCCTCTAGTGAATCGCATCCTCCTTCAACACCAGATGTAACATAACCATAGTACCTCCATTCACATTCTCACCATTAAATCAGGCATACTTCAAGGATCAATCACTGCCCCACTCCTTTTCAAAATCTACCTCATCCCACTATCAGAACTCCTCAAACATTTCAACCTGACATGTTACAAATATGCAGATAACACCCAGGTGATTCTGCATGCCAACAATCCACCTTAAACCCAATGCGGGCAAGACAGTGATCTTCACTTGCAGATATTGGAAGAACCATCATCCTCTGGCCTACGGAATTTTGAATACAAACTAAGACATCTCCAGAACTAAGAAACTATGATGAACTGCATGTTTGTTTTTATTTGAACCAGCATTGATTGGATTGATTGCTCACACTGGGTGTTCTTATGTGATGTTTTAATAAAGCAATAAGGGCGATATTCAGAAGGAGTACGTTTGTTGTGGTTTAAACAAAGCCCGGTTGGAACTGGGATGATATGGGTGATGAGTTTAGGGCTTCTTAAGTAATGGAGTGTAGGATTGGACTTTGTGTATTTTACTTTGGTTATTTTTATTCATATATAAATATATATATATATATATATATATATATATATATATATATATATGTATATATATATATATATATGGAATGAATATGGTTTGGGAGAATATAAAATCATCCTGAGGAAGGTCGTAAAAAGGATTGTGAAAAACCACTGAAACGCAAGTTGATTTGCTGGACTCATTGGAACTGGCCAAGAATAGATGAGATATTGGTTGCATGAATCAACTGGCCACTGTATACCTAATTTGGGATAGCAAAAAGACAATAGACCAGGGAGGGTGTCTCGTGTGTGGTCTCCCAATTTCGTTAGGCCAGAGATTGTAGAGAGGTCCCCTGTGGGGCCTGTTGACTTTTTTATGATTGTCTGTTTTTAATGTTTTTTTTTATTGTGTATGGGAGTATTGATTAAATATGAAATTTTGATATTCCTTTATTAAGATTGATCATTTGAGTGAATGAATGTATGAGAAGAGTATTGAGTGGTAATACCCCCAGGGGGCTATTTCTTTTATTTAACTTGATTCACCCCATCGATGCTCATTGAATCACCCTTTTGAGTGTACCCATGAATAGCTCGACAACACTTTTGGCTTGTGACCAAAAAGATGTATTCTTTGGATGCTTGAAATTTAGTCTGATTAGAAACTCCTTAAATTCTTTGCTACTGAAAAGTGGACCATTGTCAGATTTGAGAATGGTGGGGATGCCCCATGCTGGGGGGTGTGGACCTGCCGCTCGATGACCATGTCATGGGTTGTTGATGATAGCTAGCTCCTCTATTAAAAGAAAGCATGAATACTCATCAAAGACTACCATGAGATGATGTCTGTTTCCTACGGGCCCGAAGAAATCAACTGCAACTCTTTCCCAGACCTGTGCAGGGTGGCCTGACAGTGTCAATGGATGCTGTGTCACTTTGGAGTAAAGGCAGCTGCAAATATGGCCCTCTTTCAGCTCCTTCTAAATTCGTTCCTCTAAGCGTGGGAAGGACGCTCGGTCTCTTAGGACTCTTCAGGTGGCTACAATGCCACAATGTCCTTCATGGGCGAGTTCAATGACTTGTTGCCTGAGGCTCTCAGGTATGCCAACTCTTGTGCCTCTCAATACAGCACCTTCCTTGGTTATGGGCAGTTCATATTGTACATTTTTGAATTTTTTAAATTCAACACAGTCAGCAAAAGGTCGAGTGTTCCTCTTCCACGACTGAGTTGAAATTATGTCTTTGAGGATTAACATGTTTTTATCGGCAGCAATAATCTGTTCAATGAATTGGGCTGCTGATGTACTGGACCTCACAAAGAAGTTATTGTACTGCTTAGCCGTTTTGGATGTCGCACTTTGAAGATGTAGTGGTATTTGTGAAAAGTAAGAAGCAGGGTTCCGATCTTTACACAGCTTGTATACAATTGCATAGTTGCACTTTTGTAGTCGCAACCCCACCTCTCAATGCAAGGGGGCATCTTAGCTTTTGGGTTTCCAAAAATAGTGAGCACTGCTTTGTGGTCAATAATGATAGTAAAACATTCTCTGTATAAAAACACATTAAAATGTTTGCAGGCCCACACTACAGCTATACTCTCTTTCTCCGGCTGAGAATAGGCATGTTGCGTGTCAGACAGGCTTCGACTGGCGTAAGCTACAATGTGTGTCTGAGCATTCGGCTGACCATTATGTTGAGCAAGGCTGCCCCCAGCCCCACCATGCTCGCATCTATTGTGATCTCAGTATATAACTTGGGGGTCTAAATGGGCCATCTGGGTGGCATTGTCAATTGCATGTTTTATTCTTTTGAAACTTTTATCACATTCCTGGAAAGGGACATTTTGTTTGGTCAAGTCTCTTAATGGGGCACTCACTGTAGCAAAGACACAAATGTACCCTGAGCAATAATTGGCCATGCCCAAGAAAGATCGCAGCATGGCGACATCTTGTGTGGGGGGGGAGGGGGGGTGTCAAGTAGCCGACTTGCACTTTATCTGGTTCAGGGGTCATTACACCTATTAGAGAATATATGCCCAAAGGGTTTAAGTTCAGTTTTGTGAAATTCACTCTGTCGCGTTCAGAGTGAGACCTGTATAAGCAAGTCACTGACACACTTGTTTAAGAGCCATGTCCTGCTCCTCTTACGTTGCTCCAAATACCAATATGTCATCACTCTAATTAAAAGCATGCGTGATAGGTTGAATTATTCCACGTATAACATCCTGAGATATTTTAGCAGTTGACAATACTCCAAAACTCAACCTTTTGTATCTGATCAAACGAACATGAGTTGAAAAAGTAGTGATGTACCTTCAGTTTTCTTCCAACTCGAGTTGATAGTATCCTTTTTCAGGTCAATATGGGAGAAGCTTTGGCACCATTCAGTTGCATGATCATGTCCGCTATGTGTGGAACAGGGCGTTGTTCTCTCTCACTTTCTTTGTTGCCTTGGCACATATAAGAACAGATGCGCACTGCACCTCCACTGTCCATACTGGGCACCACCACTATGAGCGAAACCCATGGGGGAGGACCGGTGGAGCGCTCAATGATGTCATTTTCAACAGCGGTCCTTGGTTCTTTCTCAACAGCTTCTTGCAAGTGAAAAGCGACTTGACAGTGCCGCTGGGCACCACAGCAAATGTGCTCATTAATGTGAAGTCACACTTTCATTGTCTTGAGCCTTCCTAGGCCATGAAACAATGGAAACTGACTTACAATTTCAGAGTGAGTGTGAAGGTTGTAATTGAGAGCTATCAGTCCCATGTCAGCAGCAGTGGCAAACTTGAGTAGGCATGCACTAAACAACATTCCTTGAAGATAGTGAATTGCTGTTTGCACTGATACTGCTTTATGTCACATCGTTGCTATGAATGACCCTTGGCCTGCAACTCTCTGGAGGCAGCTCATGTGTATACCTTCGTGTTTGACGGGTTGAGGTGTGGCACAGGAAAAAGGGTATTAAACCTCTCAACTGGCATGATGTTGATTGGCACACCACTGTCTATGATAAAGGTTATGGGGCAATTGTTGACTTTTATTGTAATCTTGGGTTAGTGTCCAAATGAATTAATTTGTTTTGTTTGATGGTTTGCCTTTGTCTTTTGTTCTTCCTTGCAAGAGGCCAAACCACCATGTGCCTGTTGTTTTTTGGTCAGCATCATCACGGCACAGTCATCTTCTTCAATGGCGCTTGATAATTAATTTGAAGGGCCTGTGTAGGATGAGTTTGACGACGATCGACTTTGTCGGGTTTCTACTTGTCGTAACTGGTGCTGCTTTTTTGCCTTGTGGATGTAGCTAGAATGCTTCCGGAACCTTCTGGCACCCATTTTTTCTTCTAGCTGTGACATATTTGATTTCTATTTCGCATTGCAAATCATTATGAAGTGTTTTTTTCTGCAACCTCTACATGTCTGTCCTATGACTGGACATCTACATTTATGGGGAAATAAAAACCCACATTGGAAACACAACTTTTCCTTCTTCGAAGACATCGACTTGTGTGCATCTACCTTGTACTTGGTTTTCATGACCAACACTGATTCATTTTTCGCTGTTCCAGCTTCCATATCAGCAGCTTGTCGATCTGCTCTTTCATAGGCTCTTGCAGCCATTAATAATTTCCCTAGCCTGAGCATCTCTCTCGTCAAGCACCTCCTGAAAGAGTCTGACAGACAGCCATCAATGACTCTAAGGCATATGGTTTCTTCATCATAGAATTCATTAAACTTGCAGTGTTTGATAAGCACATCAAGTATTTCAACAAAGTCATCCATCATTTCACCAGCTAGCTGTCTCGCTTGATTGAAAATGTACCTTTCATAGTAAACATATGGCATTTGATTGAACTTGGAACCCAACGCTTCCTTGATTTGACGGAAAGATATTACATTAGTCTGTTATATTTTCTTCAGCAGTTCTTTTACTCTGTCGCTAGCAAGGTTCTTTAAATACGTTGTTTTTTTTTTTTTTTTAGAAATGTGTTTATTCAGCTTTTAGCTTTCAGTAAACAATATCAACAGCATGACAGGGTAGCAGAGCACTTTCAAATAGCCACATTTTTCCAGTGCAATATCCAGTATTCCTTAATTCCTCAATGACCTAGAGGCAATCAGCAAGTGAGAAAATACATGAAAAATCGAGGGGATGGGATGATGTGAGGTGAGAGAGGAGAGCACTAGGGCATCCGGATGATAAGCTCTGGAGCCTCCCACAACTGTAGCCTCGTTTCTATGTAGGCGGGAGGGAGGTCGAACAGGTCCTAGTACACCAGCCTCATCCCACTCTATATCACTAATCTCTACCCCTCTTCCCACCCCGGGATCCCGCCAAATAGCCACAAAGCTGAGCTCCAATCCTCTGCGGCCGCCGCCAACACTTCACCCCTCTTATTCTGCACATCACTCCCCTTATACAATCCTCTCTGGAGAATTCCAGTTAGAACTTTACGCTGCAGCACCTGGCCGCCGTTCCTGATCATCAGAGTCACACGACCTCCCAGTTGCTAGCCTGTCCATGTCTCCCGTCCCAGGCTCACCTCCCAGACGCTCAGTCATACTGCTCCAAGCTATCAGATCCCGTTGAGCATGCTCATCTGTCCGGGCCCTACGGAGTCTATAGTCCTCAGCCGTTGCCCATCCCACTAGATCAGCCACTCATTTTCCCCAGGTCAGAGGAGTTGGGATGGCCCAATGAATAGCAATGCGCTGCTTCACCAGTATCAACCCCAGCTGCACAACCCCAGAGGTCATTTTGCAACCTTTTTTGGGGAGAGGCAACAATCCCAGCAAACAGTGCCACATTGTCAGCTCTATTTTAAATGTTGTGACAACTCTTAGTGCTCTCTACGATCTCACACTAAACCAAGGACCTTCAGAGCCATGTGATATGCTCAAAATTGGCAGGGGAGGTACCGCAGAGCACACAGTTGTCAGTTCGTGCCGGAAATATTCTATGCAATTGCTGCGGCGTTCGATACGCCCTATGCAAATTATAAAATTGCGCCAGTTTAAATCTGACATTACTGGACCCTTCCGCACCTCCGAGATATCTATTCATCTAGCTCTTTTTAGGGCTGCATACATCTAGGAAAGGAGACCTTGAGTCAAGCCCGGATCCAACAACGTCTTCACCAAATGGGACTCAGAAGGTTACTCAGTCAAGGAGGTCCAGATCTCTCGGGCAGTGCTCAATATACTGGAATACTGCAGAAACTGTCCCTGTCTGGCGCCAATATTTTGCTTTATGGCGGTGGTGGTTCCAGAAACACAGCTGCATCGTACTTTACACTCTTTTCTACCACAGTTGAGAGTATATGGTTTTCAGATGACTGCCACTGTTCACCAGGACTGGTAACCTCTACAAGCCCTGGCCAAGTGCTCGCACTTGGGTCATCATGCTCAGTCAGAGGTTGTAGATCATTGTCTTCTTTTTGAATTATATGTATTGATTTCTCTAGTATTAACCCATTGTGTTACCACTCCAGTGTTACTCAAACACAAGTAGTGTCATAGTACAATCCTCAATGACATTTCCTCAAACCCCCCACACTTCTAAGCTACTCATAAGTTCCTGCCACCCTTATCTTGGATGTATATTCCATACACCCAGAAGAAAGAATCCTAGACCCCATCTGAGTTCTGTAAGTCAGGAGCCATCTGGTCATCCGGTCTGCCAAACTGTTGAGGTCTGACCTGTTACCCCATGATACCATCCCAATCTGCACACAATCTCATTGGGTCATACTCAATCTTCTGAGTTGTTCAATGTCTCGCATTTTCCTCCTCCTGGTCACCAGCAGAAGGATTAACTGAATCCACCCCTCCCATTCCTCCAGCTCTCCCAGTCTTATCTGCTGTTTCCCACAGCTCTAACAACACCTGCACTCACGCAGTCAAATCATCTGCCAGTTTCTCATCTCTCCATACATGTTTCATTCGCACCTCTTTGGCCACAGCCCAGTCGGACATATCCCAGAACCAATCATCATATCTGGGTGGCCCTGCACTCAGCCATTTGACAGCAATACGCCGCTTTGCAAACAGTAGACCCAGCAACACGAACCTGTGACTGAGTTTCTTCCTTTTTTAGTGTCTGGACTAATCCCAGCAAGAGGGTCTTAGGTGTGAACGTTATTTCTCACTTTAATTAAAGTTCACTACTATGTCCCTCAAGAAGTGTGTTAAAGATGGGCACTGCCACACTACATGTATAAAATCTGCTGCAGGGGTGCCACATCGGGGGAAGCTGTCTGACGGAGTAGTACAGACAAGATGTAATGTCACTGGTGCTAAGTACGCATGGTTTGTGTAGTTATATTATATTAATTTAAAGCACGTGTTGGAGCTCACCATCTTTGCCCCTCATGCACTCGCTCCCAATCGCACACAGTCAGTAGTCTTCCAGTTCCCCCTCCCATTTCGCCTGTGCCTTTGATGTTATCCTGGGAAGGTCGCCCTCAATGCCCTTTATATGTGTGAGCTCAGTCTACGGCCTCCTGCCATAGCAAGAAGTGCTGTCATTAGAAATAAACATTACTTGTACTATTTATGTTTTGTAGCTCAACGTCTTAGTTTTATTATTTGGTTTGGATTCTTTGTGAAACGCAGATAGGAGGTGGGTTTTTCTCTTTATTATTGCCTCTTAAAACCCAATTATGTTTTCAGTTGGTTTTACACTTTTTGTCTATAATCAGGAAAGATTAAAATAGATTTTCCCTCAAATTGCAGCTGACCACATAGGCTTACGTGTCTCTGGATAGCGTCCCAGTCTCTATGATTAAATAGCGAGACAATGATCGCTCACGGTTTTGCCCCAGGGTGTGGTGGAGGAACCAAGGCCCTGTGTGCTCTCTCAATTGTAAATAAGTTGGACAGCCCATGTGAGGCATGATAGTCGTGTCCCATTCCTCCAGAAATGTCTCATTGGACTTTCTCTTTGTCCCCATCTGGGAACCCCACGAATCGCAAGTTGTTCTTCCTGGACCTCCCTTCAGAACTCTCTATATGTTCTTCTAGTCTCACCGACAACTTCTGTAGGAATGACACGGTTCCCTTCAGGGAGGCCACCTCCGGTTGTAATTCACCAACATTCTTCTCTGTCACTCTGTCTGCCATTTTCTGAAGACCTACCCTCAGGAGGTTAACATCAATAGCAACCAAGTAAATTTTTGTAGCTAACTCTGCTCGGGACCCTTTGATTGCCTCCATTAGGTCTGATAGGGAAGGGTTTTTTGTTGTTTCATCTGGACTACAGTCTTGTGCGTCTTCTGTTTTTTTCTGCTACTGACACTACCTGTGTATAACTTTTCCTCTTGTTGGTCTGGGATTGCTGTGCTGCCTTACACAGCCCCTTGCCTCATACAGCCAGACTCCTCTTAGCTTTCCAGGTGAGGGCCTGAAAGTACCAGTCAAGGCGACAGAAGCAGTCCAGCAGATCGCGTTACAGCCTTTTTTAGGACAGGGTTATAGGCCCGCTTTCATTCTGCTGTTCAGTCCTAGAGGTGGCTAGTTCCTAACGTTGTGTCTGGTTTCAGAACCACTCAGTAGGCCAATTGTTCCCCACCTCCATCCCCCTCTTGATAAGGCATGTTTACCCCAACATCCCCTCCATTCAGAGCCCCAAACGTACTCTTTTGTAGCTGTGCTATTGTTGTCAACCCACCAGGTCAGTGCCTGACCAGCTTCTTTATCCATGGCAGCCCCTCACGTTCAGAATCCAGGTCAACCATCTCCACCAGTCTTGAGGTGGTGTTTTTTTATACAGTCACATGCATCAGGCCTTCAGTCAGTCTGCCAAGTATGCCTTATGGTATCCGGGGAAGCCCCTCTACGCAGTCAGCACACTCCATGGCCTACCTTCTGAGTAGGGTAATGCGTACTGGCTGCCCGGAGCTACCATGAGCCTTGCACTTCCAGGCACCACTCTACCGCTGCACATGTTTAGGGGCCGCTGCCGCACGCCAACTCAGGTCCTCCGGAGATACCCCATCTCAAGGGTTGGTCCCCTTCATCACAGGCTGCCGCACTCATCATCAGAGTTCCGAGGCCAGCTACAGTGCTGGTGGCTCTTCCTGCCTCCTCAGCGCATCCCTGCATGGCCACAGGGTGCTCCTTTGCTGCCACTGCTCCTCTTCGCATATACTCACCGGCCGCAGACAGGCACCAGTGGGGTTTACGGGAGGCCCTGCAGGTCCACCCCACTTTCACTCGGGCAGATGCAGGGGCAGACAGTCCTTGCTCCCCAGCGCCTCACAGTCTGTGCTGCCGTCCCGGGTCCAAAGGGTGGCCAGGCCAGTTGGACCGGGTCTTGTATCACCCCGATCGGCATCTCCCCTGCATTCTCTTCAGCAAGGGGATAGTCGATTCCTCCCTCAAGCAGATGCTGCACTCTACAGGCTGCAACCATGTGGCAAGGCCCATGGCATGCAACAGCGGTTCTGCTGCCTCAGAAAATCATTTTTCACAGGGTTTCAGGCTGCCACCACACACCCCGTCACCTGTTCAGCATGTACAGGGGGTAATACGAGTCAGATGAGGGCAGATGAACCAGGATTTTTCTTTTGGCTGGCAGGAGCTACAGAAGAAGCGAATAGTCGGCCATCTTGTTGGCCACGCTCCCCTGTCATCATCTTTCTTGACTGTGAGTAACAGTTCTTTTTCCCCCACACTTGGGCACTGTTGTGCTTAATTTTTTTACATCGTACCTGGTTGTCCTTGCCTTTAGCCTTTTGCTTTCTTTCAATGATTGCTCTGTGTTATGGCACGCCACAGAATTTCTTCTTTCAGCCTTACCAACAGATTCTTGTGGGTTTTCCGAATACTCTCTTTCTTAGGGCCTTCCACTTCTTTGAGGACTGTATATGGGTTGCAGCAGGGCTTTGACCCCACAAACGGCAACTTCAAATTGATTCTCATCGATTTGGTAGCATGTGGCACATGCAATCAGTTAGAGCAACCTCTGTTCTCTGGAGCACATATCCTACCTTCGTCACAAGTTGTAGCATCCTCCCCAACCCGTGAGCATGCAAATGACCATGCCACACATGGATCTCTGTAAAAGACATCTTTAATCCTCAGCATGAGATCACACACTACTCTCCAATCACATCATAACCAGTAATAACCACACCTTAACACCTCTAAACATGTTACACAATTCCTCTTGAGTCTGCCTAGACTGCAAGGGTTCCAGCGTACAAAGTCTCACAACACACCTCTCTTGCTATTTCATAAGTGAAATATGGAAAAGGAATCTAGCATCGGGTCTCACTATCTGTTCTATAACACTCACAAAGAATTCAAAATGCCAGGGCTAAAGAACTCTAAAAATGTAGAAGTACATAACCAAGCTCTTCACTAGTTTCCGGTCACCAGACTATCAACTTTCAAGATTCTCTGCATGATATATAAATCTGTCAACAGCAAAGGTCCCGTTTTCCTACAAGTAAAGCTCAAATGTTTCTTAGAATGCCAATACAGACTGATACCATATTTGGCCATACAGCCTTACAAGAAGAAGGGTACGGGGAAACATCTTACTCAGTTATAGTCACTAAATTCTGGAAGATGTGTTATGACAAGGATAAAACACTAAATCACCTGAATTCAGAAGGACTGTGAAGAAAGACCTCCTCCCCAGATGCGGGCACAATGATCTTGCCAACAAAGATGGAGAATGACAGTGCCCTCTATTGCATCAGCTATGCTCTGGACCACATTGAATAAATCAGCAATCTCACATCTGGAGCACATATAAGAGCACAGATCTCAATATGCAAACCAAAATCTTGGCCTGAACCCTGCCAGATATGGCAACCTCTATAAAGAACATCAGCATGTCACATCAACTATGATGGAAAAGCATTCTCAACTGGATAGCCTCAGCTACCACACCAGCCTTGCATGGTTAATGTCCCTTCAAGCCTAAGAAGGAGGAACTCTAAATTACTGCAGTGCTTACCATGTCTACTCTGTTAATGTACACTAGAAATGGATGAAATGAAAAAACGTATCATAACTGAACAACTGGGAAAATTCAACTTTTTGTACTACTCGGCCTACCTTACTACCAGGGCTCCAAGTGAGATATACAACCCCATCATTCCCTGACCACCATCAACAGATGGGCGGAGTTGGCAAAGAACTCAGAGAACACTGCAGGAGGATTGAGAAGACAAAGACGAAGTAGAACTCCCAGTTGTCACCCTGATGATGGCAGACACACTAGGGTTTCAACTGATATCCCTGGAACATTGACTTCTGGGTCAAGCCTGGGATGGGGACTAGATATGCTGGCTAATACAGGTGCTATAGGGATAATCTGGGGTCACACAACTTCATCAGTGAATATTAGTTTGTCAACTGTTTTCGGACCGATTTAATCAACATTTTTAGGCAACAGACATTGTGTTCATTAGGGTGGCAAGTACTTTCAGTTCAGCAGCACATGTTTTATGTGCGAGTGGTTCAGGGTGGGGGAGGCAGTTCGAGGCATGCTTGTTTGAAGGGCAAATAAAGATGAGTCATACAGGCTGGTCTGAAATTGGTGTTTATTATAAATGGCAGGTCATGCACTGCACCACACACCCTGGGGTTTGACCCTAAAGGTACTCTCCGTGGAATGTGAATGGCTTGAGCAATAAACTAAATGGGGGAGTGTTATAGAAATATTTGTCAAGACAGGACCCGGATAACAAAATGTTACAAGAGAGCCAATTGTGGGTTCCTAATCCATGGCAGATATAAACTGCTGGCCCATTTGGGGTTCTCTACCGGCTCCATGGGAGATCCTCACCTATAAATCCCTCCCACTAGAGGTCACACAGTCTTGGGTGGACAAAAGCGAGAGCAAGGGGGCACTAAGTTGGCGACTGAACAGAGAAAACCTAGTATTCAAGTTGTTTCACTTTTACCCCCGGCCTACAGACGGAGGGGCTAGACAAGTTAGGGGAATGGATAACAAAAATACCGGAGGCCCTTTCCTAATTGGAGGCAACTGTAACTTAACCCTAAAGGGGGAGTTGAACAGAGTGATTATATCTGGAGAATGACCCTCAGCAAATTTGAGCCTAGTCTTGTTTGTAGAGGTGAGTGGGATGGCGGACCTGTGGCAAGAGGAACAGTGTGGAGCATGGCAGTACTCTTATGTCTTCAACTCTTTAAGCTACATGTTAAGTTTGGACTACCTTCTGGTGCAGCATCAGTTGTTGGGTAGATTCAGAAACACATCTTTCTTTCGCAACAAATATTGGATCACTCTCTCATAATTATGTCAATACAGACAAGTACACCAGCAACAAGGGGTTACTGGGTGTTGGGCCCTTGGAAAAAGACTGACTAGAACACAAGAGAGCTGACTGCCGCAAGCACAGACTTCTAATTTATGGAGAATTCAGGGGCTGTGAAGTCTGAGGTAGATTTGTGGTAGGCCAATAAAACAGTATAAGGGGTCAGCTTATCGTACATGCGACAGGGGAAGAGATATATAGGGAGAGTAGGGAACTGGAGAGTAGATTGAAACACTGGGAAATGGAATAAATGGCCTTTCACCAGGACTTATGCAAAAAATTGCAGGTGACAGAACCCACATTCAACAAGAAGCAAGGGTTCAATACAGAGCAAAGCAGGACAAGATATACACGTGGACAATAAGGCAGGGAAACTCCTTGTCTAACAGGCAAAAAAGGAAGAGGGTAACAGATGTGTACACGCAGTTATTATGGAAGCCAGAGAAAAAGCAGAGATCCCGGCTGCTACTGCACAGGCATTTGCAACTTACTTGGAGGCCCTATAACGGGGGTGGAGATGAGACAGATAGCGGACCAGGAAAGTTTTGTCAATGATACCCCAAGCCCTCGGTTAGGGAACCGGGCATTCGGTTCATTGGAATTCAGAGATTACAGAGACAGAGATCTCTAAAGCCTTGTCCCAGCTGAACGCAGTAAAACCCTGGGCCCTAATGGATAGAGGCCCAATTGTTTTTTTTTAAAGTGTGAGATCCCATATAGTAAGCCCATTCAGTACCATGTTTTATGCTGCCAGGGAGAAGGTCGCACTCCTGCTGGATCTACATCGGGCAACAATTGTTCTGATTCACAAGGCGGGGAAAATGCCAGAGGATTGTGCCTCATACAGGCTGATATCACTGCTGAAAACAGAGTCCAAGGTTTTAGCAAAGTTTCTGGCAAATCGTCTGATTCTAGTGGTAGAATACCTTGTGACTCCAGATAATTCAGGTTATATGCCCCATAGGGGGATAAGAAACAGCCTTTGGAGAATAGCCACCAGATTAGCACATAGGGTCCGCGTAGATAAAAAAGCCATCCAGTTAGAACTAGGGGCCATATGTATGAACACATTTTCCAATAGACATAGAATGGGTAGAAACCTTTGATACTTCTGGCCCTTTATGCTGAAAAATCATTTGATTCACTGCAGTGGCCCTACATGATGGCCATCATAAAAAATGTAAACATTCCTGCCCAACCTATCTGTGTGATACGTCCTACATCGTCAATGTACCACAAAAATATACTTAAGTTAACTTGAATTTGATTCTGTTATTTTCATATGTAATATATATATATATATATATATATATATATATATATATATATGTGTGTTATATTGTTATATTTATATACAATATTTTTTCAATAATTCTTGTATTATATATACATTCTTATGTTCATATACTTGATATACACTTGACAATGAATTAATTACTTTGCCTGACAAGACAATACCGAAAAATAAATTACGATAAATATAAAAATGTAAAAATGCACCACCCCACTTGATACACCAACAGTCTTTCCAGTCTTCACTAATTTACACTGACATACACTCTCCCAGGGACCCCAGAGAAGAATTTGTTTTGTACAATTTGGGCTCAATGACAAGACCACATTTCATTTTATCTTCCACTCTTGCGTCATAATCTGGAGTCTCCACATAACACTGGTCAAGGAATGTTTCTGTGGCTTTCAATTTCTTTACACCACCTTCATCAGGACCGATATCTTGCTACGCCCACAGGGACAAGCAAGATAGATTCTTAAAAAAAAAAGTTAAAATACATAGAAAGAGGCAGGACTACAAACAGTGGCTGAGTAATAACTTCAACAGCTTCTGCCCCACCGTTAGTGTCTCATTCACTCTGTGTGTAAAGCGAACCATGTAACAGCCAATATACCAAGTACTGATCATGCATAGATCAAATGGTTACAAAAAAAACTCATCATTATGGACTGACCAACCACTTTAGTGTAGTAATTATTCTAACACCAGTGCACAATTACCCAGGCGTCACTTGAAATCCCACTAATATACACCATGGCAAACTCGATGATTTTAGCACCTGACAAAGGCCATACTCATGGAACCTACATATATAGGTTGACATTTTTGTTATATAGCCAATCACAGATGATACCCACAATACTTCATGAAGTAAAGGTATCTCTAATTGTACCCTAGTGTAAAATACAAACATGGGTCACCCTACAGACCATGCTAACCTCACAGCGAATACAATATCTGCATATCCACATTACCATTTCTATTAGTACATTCAAAGTCCAGTATCCCTTGATTCTCTTGATACAGTGCCCAAGACCTTTCTTGACTGATTCTTTCTTAAATCCAGTCTCCCTCATATGTTGAAATGCCTAAGAAAATAACATACATTGGAGGAGACGCTGCATCTCATCTCCCTATACCTTTTTAAAACTTAGTCTTGCTGCCAACAGTGAATTTGCCCTGTTGCGTGGTTACACCATGTATGCAAGTCATGCCAATCCCGTTCACCCAGTATTCATCAGTCCCTAGAAGGGTCTATCACCGTTTGATTAAGCTGACATAGCGCCATGTTATTGGAAGTATAACTCTGCATCCTATATATAGATCCTAGCTACTTTTGGCTAACTCACCTCTCCATTTGGTCATACTCTCTCCACGGATCCCCCTCGTGCAAACAATGCATCCAGGATAATAAGCCAAGCTTTGTCTCCATGCTACACAAGTCTTGTTCATTGGTTGCCTCATTAAACTGGCACACAGGTCACATGGCCCAATATATTTACCTGCCGGTCATTTTGTATTGGAGTCTGCTCAGAGCTACCGCTAATACAATGTCAATACTTGTTCATCGAAGGCTGATCCCTAGTACACAATTATGGAGTCCTCATTAACACCCTGAATGTTAGTATCTACACTGGTATTGTGGGGGCTGTTCTTACCCATTATATAAATCTGTGGCAATCCCTGACCCAAATACATTGTTTCCCTTAGTTCCTCAGTGTCTAGATCAAATGACGGTCATTCCAAGCAAGATGGTATTTGGCCCAACATTTTTATCCTGGGTGAGGCTGCTGTGCGAAGACCAGATTGTTAGTGTTAAAGTGATGGGGGTGTTGTAAAAGGAATTTGGGCTGAACAAGAGTACCCGTCAGGGATGACCTTTGTCTCCTTTACTAATCATGGTGGCGACACAGCGACTGTCCACCTGGGTTAGAAGGGAGGCACTGATAAGCAGCCTTCAATGGGACCCGAACTGGGAGGTTGTAATTTCATTATGCACTAACGATATCTGGCGGACTCAGAGCGCTCTATGCCAAGAGTATTAAAGATCCTAGACGTGTTTGGGTCCTACACCAGTATGTATCAACATAAGTCAGTGGCATTCCTGTTATCAAGAGGCCGGTTGGGACAGGGTTAGAATTACCCACCTAGATAGGAATCCCTGGGACTTACTTAGCTTGGGAATTTCATGACAGCGGACTGTGAACTGTTCCTGAGAAAAAACCTGATCAAAATCCTGGATGAAAATAGGAATGACAGACATTGGAGGAAACTTCCAGTATCATTACTAGGATGGTGGTCCTTTACAAAATGATCTACCTTCGGAAATTTCTTTACATACTGCCTAACACTCCCTTTGGGATTGTAGACAAAAAAATGTTCACTCTGTGGATCAGGTGATGCGATTGCTACTGTGGAACAGAGGGTACACCTAGAGTGCTGGTGATTAATGACTGGGCCTTCTCCTTGCAACAAGAGCCCTTGCTGCTGGTGAACAGAAAGACAATGGTCCCAGAGTGTAACCTCTGTCTACTCTCTGGGGGTGGGAACAGCTCCCCTGTTCGTACCAATGGCCATCATAATCAAATTATGGAAACAGATGACACATCTTGGGGTGGAAGGGCAAATTGATGCTAGAGAGTCCTCTGTGTGGGAATCAGGCATACTGAAAGGACTACGGGCGCAAAAGGGATATAAAGAAAAAATGGGACACACTGGGTATATCCAAGCTAGGTGATATCTGGTGAGACAACAAAATAATACTATTCCCAGAACTACAAGAGCAATATGAGCTAACAATGGGACACACTGGGTATATGCAAGATAGGTGATATCTGGCAGGACGAGAACATAATACTATTCCCAGAACTACAAGAGCAATATGAGCTGACCAGGAGCAAATACCTTTGTTACCAGAAAATTTGCATATACCTCATAATTATGAAGGCCTACTGAGAGACATGGCAGTGAAGTCACTACTAGAATACAGGGTGCCGGAGGCCACCCTGAACAGCACTGCCATTTCTCAGATATACTGCACAATAGCCTCCCACTGCTAGACAACCTGCGGGAGAAATGGGAATATTGTTTAGTCAAACTGGAAGATGACGACTGGGGGTGTCATGCTAATACCTGGGGGAAGTAGCCATACAGGTGGGATTTTGGCTGATCCAACTAAAATTGTTCCACAGAGCATACTACAATAGAACCAGGCAATTCCAAATGTTGAGGATAGACAACCATATTTGCCAAAGGGACTGCCAACAAAGGGGTACCCCTCTGCACATGATGTGGGACTGCTTGAGGGTAAGAGTATTGGAGCACGATTTCTGCAGCGACAGATCTCTCTGTGAACTCACCCTGCAACTGATAACCTGGGGCAATGTTGCCCAAATGGTCGCCCGATGGGATATGATCAAATACTGGAGGAGGGATTAGGTCTCAACAATACAGGAGTGGGAGGCCAGTATGGACTGGTATATGAGGCCTGAAAAACTGTCCCAAACACAGGGATGCCCAAAGAAGTTTGAAAAATATCTGGGGCCTTTGGAGAAATGCCAAACATAAGGAATCCTAGAATCCTAATTGGCGCAAGGCAATGACCGTGAAAGGAAAGAAGGGATCTTCGGGTGACACAGAGTGTATATGCATAATGTGGGGACCTAATAAAGTACTATTAAAGTAGTATCCAGTCAACAAAAGTCTATTACACGTGGACTGTAACTCATGTTATTATAGTCCCAAAGGAATGCCTCAGGAAGTTGTTTGTAGTTTATGGTACTTGTTCATGTACTGAAAACCGAATGTAAACTTTGTATATAAAAAATAAGATCCTTCCCATACTGGGTCTGCCAATATCTTCTGCCCATTCGCTTCTGCCCAGTAGACTAAAATATATCCTAGGCCAGGTTTCTTCAATGAATAGCTCGTAAGCTGCTAGAAGACCTCCAGCTATTTGTGAGTAGCTTTTCTGTGTGCATCCCAGCCTACTAAATTAGAAGCTTTTGAAAACTAGGGGGTCTATGTTTATGGATATACCCTTTCTGAAGATGGAAAAATTAGGGCATGGGTAGGTGAGGATCTGAGGAGAATACACTACAGTGGGTGGACACATTGATCCCTTCGATCCTTTCAGTATTGCTTCTCTAAGCACAAAGAAGAAGAAATAGGGGGGCAAAAGGGGAGAAGAAGGTGCTGGAGGATCTAATCAAAGAAAGGCAACAAATCAACAAAAATGTGGAGGATGTTTAGTATAAGTCTGGGATGGTGTAAGTATGAACCACAGGATTAAAATATACACTTTGGGAACACAAAAAAGGTTGGGCCTTTGGGAATATTTGCCAATACTTGTTTCTGTTGATTTTATTGCTGTTGTATATTCTAAGCTAGGTGGGGGGAGTGTGCATGTCCTAATACTAGGCAATGACAGGAGTCAACTTTCGCATTAGGATAAAACCGATCATCCAGTATGTGTTGGTGACATCCTGATTTTATCATTCTTTACATGTCTATGTTTCTAAAGTGCAACACATAACCATAAGGTCATAAACAATGTTTGGTGGTAAATGACAAAACGAAGTAATGAGTTCTCTGCCCTGACTGCAGAGTCTCCACAGTCGTAAAATTACAATTAATAAAATTCAACCCGTAGATTGTAAATACCAAAAAAAAGTAAACTTACACAAAAGTGTAAGATTACCTTTGTGAATGAGTTCATTAGCGTAAAGCTACACAAATTATCTCAAAAAAGACCTAATTATATTAATATCCAGGACAGAGTTAGTGTACATGCCTGTTTAAAATAACTTCCATTGTGTATTTTGGTTGTAGCAACACCCTACCCTACACTGGTTTAGGTATCTGAACACAGATCTGAGGATGACCTAACACCTCTATATGATGCAGCTCATCTTCCTGTGTGTGATGCAGAATGCTTCTTTTACCACATTCACAGGGTGGCTGTTACCAGTTATTGTTCCCAAAGCGTAACCATGGGTTACTTTGGTCAGGGAATTATGTACATATTGCATATGTTGCATGTGTTAGTGGCCATGTGGATCATACATAGGTACAAGAAGGCTTTGTCCATAAACACCACTTAGATCTGCTTATAGGTTCTACTTTGCCTGAAAATCTAGAAACAACATGTACTCCGATGGACCTTAGCTACTAAATGCACCACACAATGGCTGCGTATTGATGTAGTGTGCATGTTTCCTGTTCCTGCAACTGTATGCCATTTTTGCAACTGATTCAAATGTGACATATATACAACCTAGTATGCCAATGTCGAGAGGGAATATGTCTACATCATAGCATGTAGCTTCATTTTCTGCAGATTTGGACCTGGTTTGGGAAACCTGAGGTGCTGTGTTGTAGAGGCAAGGCTTCCTACAGAGCATGTGACAAGCGTGCAATTAATGCACTTTGCGAGACTTCAGCTACTGATGCACCTGTGCTCTTGAAGGTTTCTCATCTTAGCAGATACGCCACTAAAGGTACTTAGACAGGAAAGGGGATGCATGCAACCTACCTGCTGTTGGCTTTAAAGACAGTGCCCTTTCTTCTGGTAGTCTTAATGTAATTGAACCACTTAGTCTATATCTTTACTTGACTGCCTGTTCGGTTGTGTCAGTGTCACCCTTACTTAGAGGGTTTTTCTCCTATACCGCACTGAAACCATTATTGTGTTTTTCTGGAAAAACCTTGTGTGGGAGAAGGGGAATAGGTTCTATGTGCCTTTTATAAGCCTTTGTAGCTTATGTTCACATCTGTTTTTAAGTGGAGCAAGTTGTTAATGCTATTTGAGCCACTTGTAAGTGGCACTACGTTTTTTGGGGTTTGCCATGACGTGCACTCGAGTGCGCAGTGTACACACGAAGTTACATAAACTGTGCATTTATTACCGGGAGTTTAGCACAGAGCAATACAGTGATGTTTGGCGCAATACTAACGAATCGCCTTTGGTGTCCAATATTATTGATGATAATCTTTCTGTTTCTCTGAGCTAGTACTGCCATTGTGATAGTGGTACCCGACAGTAAATCTCCGCACTAATGTTGCATGATTGGAGTATTTTGAGGATCGTTTTTTAGACTAGAGTAAACAGCCTAATAAAGCCAAAGCAATATTTTCTCTTCAATTAAGATCCTTCAGATTTAGATATAGTACATTATAAATGTTTTCTAAAATGTTCTCAGGTAACACAATTTGCTTATATCTATTTTTAAGCCAAGCTGGGAGCCAGTCTGTCTTGAGATCTGAAAGATGGTACTTAAGCCCTCCAAATGTCTTGCATAGCACACAAAGTTATGTCCCATTCGTTTAGCGCCCACCCAATGACTTCCTCCACTACGGATTCCCTCACTAAGAGCACGTAACAGTGCCCCTCAAGTCCCCGTAACCACTCTCTCAGATGCATTTACTTTTGTAGTGCCAATCATTCCAATGTAGGGTGTCACAGTACTTTACATTGCGCACATGCTACACAGAGACTTTCAATCAGTGTGTAAATCAATGTATAAGAAATGTTACAAAAGACAGAGGACTACAAGGTGTAAGGGTCACAATTTATCCATACTGGTAGGCTGTATAGCTTAAGAGTGCTTGGTCTGGAGAAGCACATATTCAGAAGTTAAAATGTAACACCATGGTTGAGGATTATCTTTAAAAATAAGAATTAATTTATACCCAGATTAACCCCTTTTTCCAAAATTAGGACAATGAAAGACTGGGAAAAAAAGAATGCTCTAATCTATACCTTGCGGAATGCCTGCAGTTCTTTGATGACAGTTAATAGCTTACTGTTCTGTATTGGATTTTTAAGTTATAAGCTGTTAAGTAACAAAAGGACCTCTCTCACAAAAGTAGTAACCCACTGACTTATTTGTATTACATTCAATTGTACATGTTCTATGCAGGCAGCATATTAACCCCCTGCGATACCTTGAAACTTTCACTAGAGAAAACTCTTACCTCTCTCCAGGAATAACATTAATCACCAGAGATATTTTGACATTTATATTTTTGCCTGAAAACTGGTGGAGGCAATAAATCCTCCAGTAGGGACATTTAAAACTATAAAATACTTGCAAACATGGTGCCCCCTCCGAAAGTAACACCCAGTGCGGTGGCACCGGTTGCACCGCTCTACAGTAGAGCCGGCCCTGATTCAAGTCTTTACCACAAATTATATTTCTTATTCAGAAAGCAAAGGTAAATGACTCAGTGCGAAAAGGAACAGTAAGCCAAATCCTCTCCATTAGAAAGGGTGTCTGTAAAGTAGAAAGTGAAGATCAGTATGACTATAAAAAATATTTAAAAAAACAAGCATTTGCAATGCAATAGGTCTCGCATTTGATTAAGTTATATTCATAACTGAACTTTTCTTGCCACATAGGTTGGTCAATCCTGCCTCATAATTTGGTCTTTTTCTGCCCTATAATTCCAGTGCCATTGCATATAACTAAAACACGTCCATTTACCTTCTTACTGTATCTACAGCCAAAAGTTAAAATGTTGCCATTTAGCATCCTAATTTAAATCTGCCATGCTAATTCCAATAGAATACCACTTTCACCACTCAACTATTAAAGTTGCTGGCTGGCTAAAACAATTCCCCAAAAAAAGACACAAGACAGCCATGGAGGAGTAACGAGAGAAATAAACTTGAAGGGTCACCCAAACATATCAAGAGTATTCAAACAATCATAGTGTAATAAGGATGCTAAGTTGGCCTGAATCATGTTCATAACTGCAATAACGAGTAAGGAAAGATTAATAAAACCTGTACAATTATCATAATAAAAACCTTTTATCAGAAATAAACGTTTAGCTTTAGACTGTAGTACTGACAACAGCTCCTAGAGGACATCACAATAAAAATAGCATGTGTAGGAAACATGGCCATGTAACCATATAGTTAGCATCAAGGGGGCATAACCACGTGGAAAAAGAAATGTCAGAAAGTAATGCACTGTAACCATATAATTAGCCCCTAGAGGGCATAAGCGCAATACACATTTTTAGGGCTAGCCGGCCTACTGCAATGAAATTACAAACAAGGCTTTTAAAACACAAACTACTCCTAGCTGTAAAACAAAACTTTCAGCCATGAGAGAGCTCAAACAGACACTGAGTGGTGGGAGGAGTTATTTTGGGGACCACACTAACCTACTGTGGGGACACAGAGATGATGTATACAGAAAGAGGACATTGTTGTGAGCATTTTGGTGGTGGGCCCAATGTCCTGGGACCACCTCAGGCTGAGTTCTGAGCAAAAATGTTTTCTAAAAGTAATGGCCAGAAAGCATTATGAGGAGAGTTTCCCGAGTGCAGTGAATATTGTAGTATCGGCCCTATCGCTGCGTCGGTAGAGCCGCTTTGAGGATTTCTGTGTTTTTACGTAAAGAATTTATCAATTACAAGTGTTTTTGTGAAAGCTATGGAGCGTGAAGGGGAGAGCCAAAATAAATTACTCTGATTAGGTAGCAGTGTCAACAATGTGACCAGTACTTCAATACTGCCAGAGTTCAAGCTGTTCTGCGCTGTGAGTGCCATGGAGCACGAAGGGGAGAGACAAAAGAAAAAAAATGTTTGCCCACACTGAAGTATATCGCCAATCGTGCAATATGTAACATGGTCAGTCTGCAAGGCAGTAACGAAATCGCCCCAAAGCAGGACAAACGTAAAGCATTTACCAATGACATCAAGGGAGTTTTGTAAGGCAAGTCCACGAACCAGTGAAAGTAATGGGCCTGAAATGGGTGTGGTTAAAAGCCCACAGAATACTTACAACAGGTTTAAAAGCGTTTGCGCGCTCAACCTAAAAAGTGTCAATTAAATGTTCAGGATTTTCACCTACAATTCAAGTATGTGGACACAGCATCATTCAGGGAACCAAATGACAGGGTTACATTAGAGGAACACTTACTAATCATATACTGTCTATGATCCAATCAGGATAACAAGTACACAGAACAAGCAATGAGAAAACAGAGTTTTATGCCTTAATATAGAGTTGTCTGTGCCACAATACGTTTCTTTAAACTCTTCAGACTGGCAAAGGTTTTTCTAGTAGGGGGTGATATGCGTCAGAGCGTATTTAGTTGGTACCTTGCTTTTTAAGTTCTAGCACTTATTAGCAACTATTGAGTTACATAAAAAATATAATCCTGCTTCTGTAATTTTTATCATGCTTGCAACATCAAGAGAAACGGCATAAAAGTTATTTCCATCAAAGTTTAACCCCATTGAGGATTCAATTTTCCTGAATACTTGGTCTTCTCTTTCCATTTGTGGCTTTGTTAACGTGACTCAAAACATTCTCTCTCCAAATTGTCTACATATTCAAACTTAATTCATACTCTATATTAACTTCAACTGTGATGCTTTGGGTTCAGCAGTTGGCCCTTTTAATTTTAAGTATGTATCACCATCAATGGTCTCAACACTATTTCTCTAGGTCCTCTGGCTGCTTTTCAAGCTCGTTGCTCAATAGTTCCATTTTATAGTCACTTTTCATTCGACTTAAGTACTCTTGGCTCTTATCGCACCTCCCAGTCCTAAAGGCAGCCTTGATTTCTGGTTATTTACCCTTCCATAGAAGACATCTTTTTATTTTTATTTTGTTGGTTGCTTTAATCTTTACCATATTTGCCTTTTGACAGCTCCTTTCTCTGCAGCATGCAATATGCACATTACATTTGAGTCTCTACTCAGGTATATCTCCATCCACCTGTTTTTGTTAGACTTTCTACACTTTTCTGTTTGACTGCTCTTCTTTCTCTTGACACTATTTAAAACGTTATTAATCTTTCATATGATACAAGATCTAGCAAAGGAAACCATGTTCACAATCCACTTAAATTTTTTTTATAAACTGCTTAAATTAAACAATAATATACTTTAAAGAGGCAGAGAGGTGGTTACAAATCACAGTAATTGTAAATATTGTGATGAATCAATGAAATCAATAACGTCAAACAGCATAGTACTCCAGAAAGCCTTACCATGCCAGTCAGTATAGAGGACTAATATCTGTTGGTTAAAAAGCCACTTTCTCCAATACAGCCGCTTTGAAAATAACTTTGCCTTCAAACTAACGGTAGGGTTAGCATTTGCTTTCCAGTTAACATTTGTTTTGACTAATCCATAGCCCTATTTTAGATTACAAGCACAATATGTGACAGAGATGTCCTTGAGAATAATCAGATTTTTGGGATCCTTAAGTACAAATTAGCGAGCACATCAGCTATGGCTGTGATAAGTTTTGAATGTAAGACACTCTGGAAGCATAGTTATGCAATTTCACCCCTGGGTTCATACACACCCGGTAGTCATTCTTTTCTACTAACTGTTCTTTTGTCATTTTCTCAATATTCCATTCAATTTTAAGGTGGGTTTTTAGTTGCCAACATCTGAAACTGATGTAATAACATACTTTTTTCCAGAATTGCATTTTGAGATATCCCAAACTTGCCAAGAGTGTACAATCACGCTCTAGGTCCAACACTTAACTATATATCAAACATTTTCTAGTGATATCACTGAATCTTTCCACAAATTTGCAAATGAAGATGAATACTGTTGTTTACTAGATGAGTGAGGATCCTTTACTAGCCAGCACACTTTAACTACACAGAGTATGTGGGCATTTGGATATCCTCTAGTAACCCAAATCAGAAATCTCATTACTGGAGAGTGTCCCGACGGAGTCTGATCTAGAGACCTCATTCCAAGGTAACGTGAGTTGGGGGGCTCTTCTCATGGACATGGTACTGGCAGATTAGGTGTAACACACTTAGCTCTCTTTAGGTTACATAGTAGGTTCATTATGCTAAGGTATTAGGGCCTATTTCAACTCAAGTTGTTACAAGATGGTGGGGGGGGTCTTTATATTCATGACTTGTTTTTAGAATTCTGCTTCTTGCATTGTTCATTATCCTAATCATTGCAGCTCATGCATTTTACAGTAGATTGCAGTCTTGCTAATAAACCCTATTGAAAACTTTACTGCATCTCCTTCATTGCCGGCGTGTGAGCGAGACTTGTTGCTCATGTGACAAAAGGGTCCTCTCCGTTTAACCACGACTCCCCTGAGTTGTCACACTCTAGACTCCATAAGTAAAGGCTGCCACAAATCACCTTCTACTATTTGGGTTTTTGGTGAGGTACTGCTTGTGAGCCGGGAGGATTGGGCCGACAGTTGTGATTTGTTGTAGGATTGGCCTAGTCGCCTACAAACAAAAGTGATGTAATTCCTAAACCAGCAGTCTTGCCTACAGCAAGAGTCCAACTATGGCAGCACATGAGGAGTTCATGATGGAATTCCTCTTCTGAGTCCCTCCATGAATACCTTTATTACCGACATGGAAAAAAGAGATTGATGTCTCCTTTTTGCTGATATGCAGTGATTGCTCCTAAATGCAATCATATAGAAGTGTATGCTACATGTGATTTTGAAGATGTAACAAACAACACACCACTTTCTGTGCAGAAGGAGAGCATGGCTTTATGTTGTTTACAGCACAATAGTGGACAAAGCATTTCAATTTTCTTGCATAACACGCCCTTGTGGTTGGTCTTCTGGCTTCCTTTAGAATGTCCATACAATCTGTGATAATTCTAATTACCCAGATTCTACAACCTTAGGAGTCAGATTGCAGGGTGGAGTTCTTGCAGGCTCGGGTGCTGACTATGCCCTTGCTGTGAGTGCGAAGATATGGAATGTTTGGAAGCTTATTGTGATGTCCTAGAGAAAGCTCCAGTGGTGTTGTGTACCATGGTTGGCATGCCCAAGTTGGAGCTATGAGTATCATCATTTAGTGATGTTTGTCTGAGTTTCCTGACCAAATGAGGAATGAGTGGGAGAGGTGGAAAAGCATATGCACATTTTCCTGACCATTTCATCCAGAGAGCAATGCCACTGGACTGTGGATGTGGGTACCTGGATGCAAAGTTTTGGCATTTTGCTATTTCTGTGGTGGCGAAGATATCTATTGTTGGCATCCCCCACCATTGGAAGTATGTTTGCAGGACTTGTGTGTTCTCTTTTCATTTGTGGGCTTGTTGCTGCATTCTGCATAGTATGTGTGCTATAGTCTTGTCCACCCCTGGTGTGTACTGTGACAGGAGGTGGATCTTGTGCCTGATGGCCCATTTCCATTTGAATTGAGCTAGTTCAGGTAACAGTAAGGAAAGGGTCCCTCCCTGATTCTGGATGTATTACGTTGCAGTCATATTGTCTATGCGCATGAGAACATTCTCCCTTTATGTTGGGTAGAAATGCTTTGAGAGCCCTTTGTAAGGCTAGTTGTTCTAGATCACTAAATTGAAATGTCTGATGTTGCGCAGACCAGTGACCCTATACTGTAATGTACTCCATGTGAGGACCCCAACCCATGAGTGATGCATCCTTTGCAATTGTGTAGTAAATACGCTGATTCCCGTTAATGATAACTGTAGTATTTATGCCAAAACAGGTGCCGTGTGGGAGCACAATGTTCGTCGCTCTGATTAAAACAACTCAGCTGCCCAACTATCATGTCCAGCCCCATCGATCACCTCACATTTCGAAAGCTACACATCAAAATGCCTCGTAAAAGTCTAGCAGAGCCAGAGTATATTACATGAATAGCCATTACATTATACCTTCTCTCTCATAACTACAAAGCTAAACATTAAGTAACCAAAATAAATTAAAGAACCACAAAAAACAAAACTTAGTCTAATTAATACATTAGAACTAATACAGCATCTTAACAAATTAACAATACAGTCAGTTAATACAGTACTAACTAGAATAACAATTAGAACTGAGGTTTTGAATGAAGGAAAACAGTAACACAACCCCCCTCCCCCAAAATATATACATACACATCATGAACAGGAACAATTGCACCAGATGATTTGCACCAACAGGCGCCACAACTTATTGTCAATACCTCATAGGGACTGAAATCAGGCTTTTACTTCTATGGAGAACATTATGTGCTTTAAGCAGATCATTATCAGAATGATCAGGAAGGACTGGCACATTTTCATCTACATTTCGTTTTACAGTGCTCTTTATCTTGAACACCCTTGCCTTGTTCCACCAGTACTTCTTAACAACACGAATGGCATTTCCCCATACCTTATCAAACACTTTAGGTTTATAATAGTTTGATATTCCTTTTTTTTTACATGAAAGGGAGCTTTTATACGCACAACGTCCCCCACCCTAATAATTTGTTAGGAAACCTTTTTTTTGGAATCAAAATATTGTTTTTGATATTCTTTCAACATTCCTTTGCACCACTTAATCTACTCCTTCAATAACATCCATCTTCATCCATTTGGACATCCACCCTGGACAATTTTTTTGTTGAGGGTTCCTACCTCTTAAAAGCTCAAAAGGAGATACCTTAGTCGAGGAATGTGGAGTGCTATAGTAAAACCACAGCTTTGAACACACAGCATTTTGCACAATGCAACCATTTGCAACCGCCCATTGTATACAATTGTTTAAAAGTCGATTCATACGCTCAACCAAACCATTGGTTTGTGGGTGGTAAAGTGAGCTTCTACAATGTGTAATCCCCCCGTGTTTTAAGAAACCTTGAAATTCCAAACTGACTAACTGAACACCATTGTCAGAGACAACAGATGAAGGAAAACTCTCTCTTAGGAAAATATCCTTCAGAAAATCCATAATAGTCTTTGAATTGGGTTCACTCATGAATCGTACCTCAGGCCACTTTGAGTAATAATCAATAACTACCACCGCATATCTAGATGCAAAAGGCAGAATATTAAACGGGCCTACTATGTCGATTCCTATTTTCTCCCACGGTCCTTTTGGGTATTCAAATAACTGCATGGGTGGAATTCTAACCTTGAACCCCTTCTCAGCCTTGGAACATACCACACAATCGTCAACCAATTCTTCAACAGACATCCATATATGACAACTAGAACACTTCACGCAACCTGCGTTTAGTCAAGGTTTTCCCCAAATGTCCTTCGTATAATCCATGCATCAGCTTTGTTCTTACGCTCCCTGGGGGCACCAGTATACCACCACACATGAGAATTCTATCTTCAATAAATAATCCACTAGATACCTTAACATATGTTGGGAACTAGGAGGAAACATTCTTTTGTCTAGGCCAAGCACCTTTCACATATTCCATCACTTGAAGCAACACTTCATCTTTAGACAACTCAGCTCTCCATTATTTCTCACTGATAGCACACATTTTTCCACATCAACAGATCCAATAAAACAAATCTCTTGTTCTTCATCCTAAATTATTTCCTCATCTGTCTCCTTAATAGGAAACATAGACAAATAGTCTGCTCTTGCACTTTTACTGCCAGGCACATACGTAATGGTGAAGTCATATTGCAACAGTTTAGTTGTGAGCCTGGCAATGCCAGGGGTTTGACCATCGACCTTGTCTCCAGAAAGGATTGCAATTAACGGACTATGATCAGTATGCTGTTCAAAATGGCTACCCCCAGACATAAGTGTGAAACTTTCTGACTGCCCACCAACAAGCCAACATTTCCTTCTCAACCACAGAGGAATTCAGCTCTGAACCTCGTAGAACTCTTGATGCATAACCTACAGTATTTTCTACACCATCCTTATTTTGAGTAAGTATTGCACCAAGACCAAACCCGCTTTCATCAACGGTGATGGTACATTTGACACTGGGATCAAAAGGTTTCAACATTTTTGACCCAGCCAATTGAGCTTTGACCCACTCAAAAATGGCTTGACAATTCTTATCCCATGAAAAAGGGATGCTCCTTTTCAACATGTTAGTGAGAGGTTGGATCTTGGATGCCTAATCTTGTACAAATCTAGAATAGAATTTGCATAATCCTATGAAAGATTTCAACCCAGCTTTGTCAAAGCCCATTGACTAGCCCAAGTCTAGGCTCCAAACCCTGCTCAGACACCACATGTCCCAAAAACGCAACCTTAGTTTTTAGGAACTGACATTTCTCACTCTTGAGGACCACACCTTTTTCTTGTAATATTTTAAGAACCAGAAACAACGTCTCGTCATGTTCCTCTCTAGTGTCACCAAAAACTAAAACATCATCTTGGAACACTCTAACCCCATTGACATCCTTCAGCATGTTGAACATGACCCTCTGAAAAACTGCTGCAGCTGATACCAATCGAAAAGGCATCCAACAGTACTGAAACGTACCAATGGGAGACACAAATGCTATAAAGTGTCTTGATGATGGGTCAAGTATGACTTGGTGGTAGGCAGATGCCAAATCCAATTTTGTGAACCATTTGGAGCAACCAATCTTATTCAATAATTCTGAAATTTTGGGCAGAGGATGAGAATCCACCCATATGTTTTTATTGAGACTGCGAAGGTCCACACACACACGCACGTAAGTCCCCATTTGTTTTGTTTTTTAGCCACCACCAAAGGAGAAAGCCTTAGCGCTGATTCAATGGGTTCAATTACACCCTTAGCACACAGCTCGTTCAGCTCTTTCTCTTATTGCTCCCTGACACTAAAAGCTCCTCAACTTGTACTTAAGAGGAGTAGCATGATCCTTAACCCTGATTTGGTGAGCAAACCCCTCGACTGTACCTAGTTGTTCACTGAACAGTTCAGGAAACTGACTTACAATGTTCTCAGTAAAATCAGTAGACTCTATTACAGACACTTGTTTCTTTGTCCCTGTTCTAAGAACCATTTGGAAAAGTCCCTGGTGAAACCATCCAAGAATGGACAGTCCCTTGATTGCAACATAAACTTTCCCAAATATTTTCCTGCCTTTAAATTCCAAAACGTCTTCAAAGAATCCAGACAGATCTATCCTATGTCCCTCGTAAAAACTGGTGCTCTGTCTGGGGGTTTTAAAAGTCTATTTTCCCACAAATCTCTAAACAATTCCTGTGTGATCATGGTTATCCTTGCACCAGAGTACGCTAACAAACTTGCTTTCTTCTCGCCAATGCCCACTTCAACATAAGGATCAACACATGAAGACATATCACCAGTGACAATAGGCTCAACACTCACCACCATCACCATTTCTCTCAGATCATCTTGAATTTTCTGAATGTTATTTATGTCAACACATACAGATTCAGAAACATTAGCTACATCTATAGTTTTGTTATGCGCATTAAACATTTGCCCATTTCCTCCAAAACGCTTCCTGCCTTGACACAGTTCAGCAAAGTGGCCAATTTTGCCACAGGTTCTGCAAGTTACCATCCTTGCAGGACAAGCCTTGAAGCTTTTATTATGTGCTGCATTTCCACACCGAAAACAGATGTTAACTTGTTTGAAGAACTGCTTACTGTCATTTCACGGTTGCAAATTATTCCTAGATTCTTTAAATCTAACAGCTCCTACCACTATAGTAGTTTTCTTTTCTAACTCCTTAGCGGATGCTTTGGATAGTTCAATGCACTTTTCCATACGGATAGTCTCTTTGAGAGAAGGATTACCCATTGAAAGCAACTTCTGCTGAATCGTTTTATCTGAGCACTCGCAAATGTATTGATGCCTAACTAGTTGTTCAGTGAAGGCTTCAAATTGACACCCAAAGTGTGAGGATCTCTTGGGCAAAGCCATTGTCTGGGAGCCGTCATCTTCATGTAAACGGAAATGCTTTCAGTCGATGTCGGCGTAAAGCTTCATAGATTAAGCAAATACGCGGGTGCTCCGGCACCTGCCAACTTGTTGCCAATAAAATTGTAGTAAATACGCTGATTCCCATTAATGAAAAATCTAGTATTTATTCCAAAACAGGTGCTGTGTTGGAGCACAATGTTCGTCGTTCCGACTAAAACAACTCCACTGCTGAACTGTCATGCCCTGTCCCATCAATCACCTCACATATCGAGCGCTACACATCACATTGCCTCGTACAAGTCTAGCAGAGGCAGTGTTTATTACATTAATAGCCATTACAAATTGTCACTTGTGGGACTGGGTCTTTGAAGGCTCTTCTCTTTTTGTGTGTTTTGTGTATTCCACAACTGTAGTGCTTAATGGATCTTGGGTGAAACCAGCCATTGATTCTCCCTGTTTCCTCTGCTTGTGGCCATTGTGTTGCTAAGCACTCCTGTAGGTGTCTCATATGTAGTCTTGTATGTGGAATTATTGCTATGCAAGAAGACATTATATCATAGGTAACAATGTGGCTGAAAAAAACCCAGTTGATTCTGGAGATTGAGAATCCTTTGTGGATCGAGATAAGCGTTTTGCTGTGAACAAACTCAGTATGGCTCCAAGGTAAGGTTGTATTTGGAGCGGGAAAAAATGGGATTCTGTTGCATTTATTTTAAAACACATTTTGTGTAAGAGGTTGATAGTGGTTTGGGTGTCCTATAGACATTTCTGTTTGCTGGAACTCTTGATCAGCCAATTGTCCAGGTAAGGAAGGAAAGGCATGGATGTTTTACCTTCTTGGATTTGCTACTACTACAGGTAGATATTTGAGGAATACCTGTGGGACTGTTGTTACACAGAATGGCAGTACCTTAAACTGATAGTGATGTCCACTTACGACAAACCGGAGATATCATTGATGTGCCAGATGGATTGGTATATGAAAGTATGCGTCTTTCAGACCTATCGTCGTCATGAAACCACCTTCCTGCAGTAGTGGTATCACATCCTGTAGTTTTACCATGTGAAAGTGTTCAAATTGGATGTGTTGGTTGAGGGGGCGTAAGTCTAGTATGGGGCAGAGCATTCCATCCGTTTTGGCTATTAGGAAGTATAGGGAGCATACTCCTTCCCCTTGATGTTTGAATGGGACACTCAATGGTCACCAATGTGAGAAAGATAAGGGAGCACTCACGGTCTTCACTCTGACCGAGAGGATGTGCTTATCCATTCACATGTACAGCTTCACCTCACTGCAGGTTCAGCCTTCTTGCATTGCAAGGCCTGCAGTCGCAAGCTATTACTTAGGGGCCTTCCTGTGTGTTCTTCCTTATCTTTCTCATATTAGTGTGTATCACAAGCATAACTTGGGTACTTCAGACCCTTTCATAATGTGGCTGTTCCTGCATGTTTTTGACGTCAGTGTGGTGTTGGCTCCATGCCACTCTGTAGGCCTTGTCACCTGATCCGGAGCGAGAATATTCTCATCCTGTCTCTGGTCTGAGTCACGCCCTCGGTATTGACCAGAACCTGAGGGCTGTGGCACACCATGGCTTTGAGGGGGAAGTTTATGTAGGAATTTCTTTAAGTGGAGTGAGTCAATTGTATTCACTGCCATTGGTGCTCTCGTCTTACTTGGCACACACTCTGGCAGCGGAGCCTGGTGTGTAGTGTCCTCGACCTGCACATCTGTCTTCTCCCCCATTGGACTCATCGGAGGTGACATAGTGAGGGCTGGCGACGATGTACCTCCCTCTGGCTGTGGCATTGGTGTCTACTTCACCCTCGCTTGTGTGCAGCTGTTGGGCTTCCTGTGGAGGGACTCCGCCTCTGCTGCCATCTCCATGTTGTGAGCTAGTCTCCGAACCGGTCCCCTTTGAAGTGTTTTCTTGTTTTTAAATAAGTTACACAAGGCGCAGTCCTGCTGTTTGTGCTTCAGCGACAGACACAGGTTACCACGTTGTGGGTGTCTGAGTAGGCTTTCTTCGCCCTGCAGAGAGGGGACTTTCTAAAGAGACTGTTCTTTTTAGCCTCCATTACCCTGAGATGAATATTCTCAATGGGTGTGGAGGGTGATGATGTAGAAGTCTGCTGCTTCCGACTGACTCCTACACTTGTTCCAACAGTCGCAGGAAGTGTGTGTATGATTTTGCTGTTGATTACCGATCTGTAGTATCCATTAGGCATCATTAGGCATCATGGGAAACTCACAGGGCTCTGCCGCAGTCTGTCCAAGCTCAATGGCATAAAAAAATAATCTAACAAAGAAGCAGTTGAACATGTGTTTTGCTTCAAGGTGGAGGACATACGACGTACAACGTCAACCATAAAAGACTTCCTCCAGAAAAATGACTTCCTGAGTGCGGGCCCAACAACAGGTGGCAGGAGTGTGCATAGCATATGCATCTGCAGCCAACACATGCTACGCATAAGAAGATATCCACAAGATGAAGAAGAATGTGAAGAAAAGGAAAGGAAAAAAAAAGGGGGAAGGAAAAGGGCACAGGGGTTCTGGTAGTAGATAAAAGGTGGAGAATGAAGCAAAGCAGTAACATAGGAGAAAGTACTGGTGGGGGCAGGGTAAGGATATGTAAAAACAAATTAAAAGAAAGGTGAAGAGAATGAGGAATCTAGGGTGCCTTCCCTGTTGAAAGAAGGAAAAAAAACAGTGTTGTAGGGTGGATGGAAAAGTAACAGCAACACAAGGGAAGGGGAGGACGGGAAGCATGAGGAATTGTGCAGTGGGGTTGTTCCATACCTGCTTGCAAGAAGATAATGAATAGTGCAGGAAAAGCTGGGAACAGAGCAAAAGGGGAGAATTACAGAATTTTCCCATAAAGAAAATTCACAAGATTAGTTTCACCATCCTGGTGAATATCTTGCATGGTGAACAATTCCTGGAAGCAGGTTTAGACAAAAAACGTTAGTCAGAACTGGTGTCTGCTGATTTTTTTGATAAAAGCACCTAAACCTAGCGAGGTCTCAGGTAGGTCTCAGGTAGGTCTGCAAACTGAATTCAACATCAGAGTGGGTCACAAGCCAGTGGCCTTTGAATTAAACCAACAAAATTCAGAGACGTTTAAAATCAGTTTACAATTATGTAAACCATTTTCACCTTATAATTTGTATTTAGAGGCACAGATCACATTGTGTTTAAAAAGGTGCATTTATAGCAAACTCAACTTTTAACAAACGCATATGTTTGGGGACTTTAATCAACATCTGCAAAGCCCACATTCCTAGCAAGCAGGATGGGGCTTCCTCCGAGATCTGTGAATCTCAAACTGAGACCACAGACTTTCCAGAATGTATAAAAGCATTTTGACGTGTTTAGTAGAATATATAAACTTTTCACCATTAAACATAAAAATGCTTTTTCCATCCATTCTGTGAAAAGAGCAAACACTTTGCAGTTTCTACAGTAAGTTTCTGTTGAATTCCACATCTCAGATGTGTGTGGCACAGCTAGACAAGATGATCCAAAACCATCATATGCCTCTGAACATCAGACAGAGAAACCAGAAGTAATTCGCAAGCAGAAAATGTGAAACCAGATAAAAAATCCAGGAGAGAAAAAACTAAGTGGTAGGAGGGTAACCTACAAACTGTGCAACTTGTAGTTAAACAAGAGCTTGAACCAAGGGAAGGCACTTGAAGACGAAGCAAGAAAAGCAGTTTGAAAGTTTTCTACAGGACCAACATCAAAAGTTGATAAAACCACAACATCAGCATCACGCCAAGATGCATAAACAGCAGAAAGTGTTCTGAGAGAGGTACTTCAGCAAACAGAGGGGAAGAATCTTCACCTTTGCATCGTACTGCACAAGATGCAAAACTAACCATGTGGTGAACAAAATCCAAGGATTGAGGTTGGTGTCCAGGGTAAATCGAAATCACTAGCATTGTGTGAAATTTTAATATACTTAGGTACTCCACTTCACACCAGAGGTGTACAGAAATGTCAGTTTTAAATGTATTCAGTATTATTAACTCCATCAATTAAATATCACTCCTAAAATGATCAGTCATTTGTTCCCAGGGGCAAAATGTCCTACATGTTGTGAAGAGGGGGCAGATTTTTACCATATGGTTTGGGCCTGTCCTACCGTTTTGTGTGCACTGGGATACACTAGTCTGGTTAAAAAATGGGGGCTATTGACTGCAACATCCCGCTTACCCATTTGGTTTGATTACTGGGCCCTTTCAACAGGTATAAAAGCCAATTAGCAACCACCATGTTTGCAGACTTGGGTCTGACATTGGCCAGGAGACAGCTTGTGATGACCTAGAAAAGCTCAGGGGGCCTTGCGTTGCACAAGTGGCAGAAGGAGCTGCAGACCAGGGTGGATGAAAGGAGGTGGCTCTTGCAGGGGCTGAAAGATTGGGGACTATGTAAATATCCTATAGCATTAGACTGGGAATAGATCTTGAGGTCCCGTCTGTAATTAGATGAAGTAGGGCAGAAACACCCACAACTGATGAATATGGAGAAACCGACTTGATGATTCAAAGATATGACAAGGTCCAAGGCCCATAGACATTCAGGGATGGTAGCTGTACCCATTCTTGAATTATCTGTACTCCTGCACTCCAATTCAATTCAATATTATTGCTATGCACTCAGACGTTTTCTACATAGGGTATGTCTCTTTTGCTTTTATATATACTTTCTTCTAACTACACATTTTGTGTGGCAACATGTGGTCACTTTTGGTAGTGTTCACTTGTCGACACCACTCTTTCTTCACCATACTATCTGAGACTATCACATTTCTTCTGTGCCTCTTTGCCACGAAGAGGAGGTACTACACACTTTATTCGCTTTTGTCTTACTGGAATAAATCGGGCAAACCTGTCATGATTATTTTTATCATACAATGTGTGGTTTATCTTGGTGTCAATATTCCATTGGATTGTTATTTACTTGCTTGATACAGACTGGAGGTCATTTCTGGAAATGTGGTCCATGGAAATCAACTTGTGCGTTTGGTTCGCCGCTATCTTCTTTTATAATTATGTTATTCATTATTACAATGGTAATTTTGATATACTCTTTTACACTTTTGCAAAAGTCCAGTTGGACGAAACAGGTTTTCGCTGTCGGAATGATGTGCTTCTCTTAAGTGTTTCTGTGCAGAAAAATATAGCTCTGCTATAAATCAAACCACGGTTGTGTTTCTGACCTTTATTGTAACACTAACTTATGGTGTGCTTTGTTGCCATATTTTGTTCATTTATGCCCACAGCCAGGACCATCTCTGGTACCGGCTTTTATGACTTCAGCCAGGCATCGTAGCAGCACCGTCGTACACATCACATATGCATACACTTATAACACACCCTAATTACAACTCTTGGATATGCAGCAGCACTTTCAACTGATACAACTCTCTTTCAAATGTTTCTGGGTATGTTGAACTTAATTATACATTCAGGCAACATACTCAAACTACTCTGTCGAAAGCAAATGTAAAATGCTGTTGAAAAAAGGAGGGCACACCCTAAGATTACGGGGGCAAGAAGAACGAGTTTAACCATAAGAGGTAATATTCTCATGGGAGGGGGGGACTAGAAATATTCACAAGTACAAGTGTACACTCCCATATTATTTAATGATTTGGAAAATACACATTAGTACATTTTGAGAAAGGGGAATGCTCTGTTTTTTAGTTGGAAACCAGGGGGGGTCATACAAAATTACAACATAAACAAAATACATACTAGTGATTATTCCTATATTTAAATAAGTCATTCAAATCATTTGATCTCTGTAAGGGAATGCCTCTTTTTGCATCTTCATCCCCAAATTTGTGGACTGATTCTTTTGACTCTGAGACTGACTGAAACCTGCTAACCAGACCTCAGTCACAGGGTTTTAACACATATGAATTACATGTCGAATTGGATACTCCTAATTGTCATGGCCTGACTTACTTATATAAGTCCCTAGTATATGGTACCCAGTGTATGTATGACAGAGTGTCTGTCCACTCAGGGCTGCAGCACTGGTTGTGTCACCATTCGTGCAACAAGGTACAAAATGGCTCCCAGCCTGCCACTGCAGACTGGAAGGACAGGGTTTTCACTGTCAGTTCAACTATGCCATTCAAATCAATAGTAAAGCCATCTTCACCCTTAACGTTATCTAGAAGTCTCTCCTAAGGAAAACCTATGGAATCCTATGGCACGGATTTTGTTAAATAAGACGTATGTTTCCCAATATGTCTTAAAACCAACACTTCGGTATTGTTGTTTTGTTGTGGGTATAGTTGGTAGCCCAAATTGGCTAACACAGGGTTATGGGGTGGCATTCCAGCCCAGCTAACTTTTGACTGAGACTACCAAACTGGGTCATGTAAGGTATCAAATTAATCATGGAATTAAATGTGACATGAGGGCCAGGTCAAAATGAATGTCACTAGTAAAGGTAGGCAACTTTTAAAAAGTTGCCACTCTGTGCTCTGTTCGTCTAGTAGACTCGCATAGGCACACACAAACGGACAGATTTCTGACCGCCTGGGGACACATGTGAACAACTCCCAGGCTCAGGAACAAAAGCAATAAATCAGCAGCGAGGTGTCACCTCCTCTGTCAGGATAGTTAATTGGGATTTAGCCCAGAGGTGAGCTTCAAAGCGGAAGCCACCTTTGATGGGCCCGCGTAACACCCCTGTGCATGATGCGTTCCGATTCTGTAGAAAGCATGGAGACAGGTTCAGAGAGGGGAAGCTCAAGCGAAACTGGCTTTACCGTGGGCGTGTAGTCCTCAGATAGCCATACCTCTAGGGTGGACTACCAAGCTCCTGATGAACACAAAAGGGTTGTATCATCTTGAAAGCGGCATGAATGTGGCATTCTGGGATAGCCAGATGCCACACACCACAGAAACTTCGTCACTAGGTAGAAGAGGACCCAGTAGCCCATTGGGTAGTGACCACATGTTCCCCTCGGGGCACTTTCCTGGGATAAATATGGCGCTCCTTGCACTCTGACCCTCAGAGCACGCTGGAGTCAGAAAGAAGACCAAAGAAGGACTGCCAAGTTGCCCTTTGACCCACACAAAAAGAGGCTGCACACTTGGAAGGACTGCACCTGCTGCACTTTGGGTTAGCAAAGATTGGACTATGCCTACAGCTCCTGACTCAGACTACTGACTCAGGGAAAAATTGATTCCCGATATCAAACAACAGCAATGACTCCAAGGATCAGTCAGCTCATCTCCTGGGACCAGCTACAGGGACACAAGAACTGAAGTTGCAGAAGAAACAAAGATGGTAGCCACCGCAGACTTTTTGTCACTACCAGTCGCCGGACACCCAAGAGGATGAATCTGAGCTAGACAAAACCTGTATCTGTGTCTGCTGACCCCAGGAGTGCTATCCAGGAACAGATTTATCATACCCAAGGGACACTAGCCCCCACCAACAGATTTTGCTTCAACCCCGCTGTAGATTGGCCAAAAGCCCAGGCTTGGCTGGCTGGCGACTTCAACATAGAGGATTTTGAGGGATCCTGACCTCTGTGGCCAAGTCTGCCCCACTTCACCCGTGGACCAAGGAATCACCACAAAGATACCCCCATCGACCGCACCACAACCAAGCATCCTTTGACCATCTTTTTTGCCAAGTCTGGGGGTAATTCTGTAAAGTTTGGATCTTGTTTTCAAAATGCTCTGGTGCCCAGGTAACTGTCCAATGTATCCTCTCTAGCCCCCTAGGCCTCTGTTCTTTCAAACTTGGTCGCCCAACTTGGGCCAGAGTTGTCGAACTAACTTTTACAAACTTTTCAAAAGTTTTCACATTTTTTTGTTGGCCAATGCCTGTTTGCGGTTGATAACAAGGTTATTTATTAGTTCCAAAATCTGTACCTACAGAGCCTTCCAATGGATTTTAATGCTTAAGGTCTCTAAAAATTTATAAAAATATGATTTATGGTTATAAATGTGTGTCTTGTTTGTTTCTTTCGTGTTGTGTGACTTTCTTATTCTGTTGTTTGGTGCTGTTAAAGGCTTTACACATTGTTCCTTTGCTAAGCCTTTCTGCTCGCAGCCACAGCTACCCAAGGTTGAACTTAAAGATAAGTAAACATACCTCACTGGACTGAAGATGGCATTTGTGAGAGTACAGCACATTAAGGCCTCCTAGCCAGACCATATACTTCACCCAAATCCTCACAATCTTGTACAGTAAAATGCTAATAGATGAAATAACACTTAAAGCAATAAATATATGCTTCAATATAAATAATAAATCCACAAGACCTCATAATTGCAAAATAAAGTGACTTTGTGGAATCGTCAAAAAAGAAGGCTCTAGATTTTGCCATATTCCACGATATGTACTCAATTGGTCATTCCTTTTTGCATAAATGTATTCAAAATATGCAACCTGGTTCATTTTACCCTTCCAATGATGAAAACATGCAATGCACGTTACCCTCCACTAATGTAATATTAAGGAACAGGCTTTAGAAATGGAAATAATTATCAACTTGTGTTCTGCCCCTAAAAATTACTACTTATTGGTGATTTTAGAGGTGTAATATAGCAGCCACCTAGAAAATAACTCCACCCTTTTCAGGTAGGCTGTTCAAACAGTTTATAACTGTGTTGTGAGATCTCATCCCACCCAGCTAACTTCAATCTCAGAGTTGTCTCCTTCTCCACGTTATCCAGATGAGGCTAAAAGAGAGGTGCCTCCTTGTTAAGACCAAATACTCTGTACCAGTCCCTTACGCCTCTTAAGTTGTGTTTACACACCCTTCTGACAAAGACCTCGACCAATCTACTGACTTTGTAGATTGCTGGTGACGCATGTTACTAATCTGAATAAATCTTAAAAATAAATCCCTTCCCTTGCCATCTGGGATTAGCTCTAACTGGTCTCAGGTTTTCCGAGCCAAATTAATTTTGAAATCAGCAACCCTACTGAATGCCAAAATATTCCACTTCCTCATCTCCGGGCTAGAAACCACCAACCTAAAACATCTACAACCTTCGAGACTCAAATAATCATTGAGATTTGGTAGTTTATTGTTGTTGAGCAATTCATTTTTCAAAAGGCAAGATTGAGAATCACCTTACATGTTGTCATTTTGGGAAGCTAAATATCTTTAAAATGAGAGCAAAAGGAGCCCCAAGTCCACAATCATTTCTATAAGTCGGTAATTATCAAAAATGTGAGAAATCAAGGGTTGTTAAACAGAGATACCATGTCCAAAAAAGCAGCATGTGAAACTAAACCACTGCGTTCGCTATTTAATTGAAGACAATCAAATTTTAGGCAGGGACACTGATCATTCCAAACAAAACTTCTTAACAAAGTATCCGGATACCTAAAACAAATTGTAAGGACTATAATCTTAACATTGGAAAATAGGGTGATAACGAAGGGTAACACTGACATTTTTACTAATGATACTCTTCCCATAATTCAGAGTGTTAGAAGCTTACACTTTCCAAAGGTTACCATATAAACAGCGGAATGCTTGTGGAAATCTACAACTATCACAAAGTTCAGGAGTACTTATTGTATTTATTATGAATCCCTAAAAAGGCAGTACTTTTCTCCAAAACAGATTGCATCTAACAGCTTTTTCCCTTTTTTCAGTATGGCTTTGTGAGTTGGGCTTTATTTCATTCTAGCTAGTTATACTGAGCTTAGGAGGTACATTTCAGACAACGGAAGTTGATTGATAGTAGCCAAACCAGTCTCTCACTTACCTGAGGCAGTATGAGTGTGCTAAGCTGAATTACTGAATAGGTCTATAGATCCTTCTAAGATCCTACTGCTACCTCTCTGGCTTTCACTCTTGAAGAGCCTACCTCTCTAAATGCCTCAATACTCTGCAGCTTGCCTTACCATTCCTCTGAAGTACTGCGCTCTCCTGCCTCTTCCTTGCCATAACGACTGGCTTTCTATCATCATTTCAAAGTTCTCAAAATGCATATATGTATCCAGACACTGCCCTCTATATCATCCCTCTGCAACTTCTTTCCTCTGGATTAGTGTTTAAATTGAGCATTACATATTCAGTATTTAATGTTTTTAATCAACATTTTACAAATCTAAAAAAAAAGCAAAGTAAAATACACAGTTGCTTTCTGCTTCACTCATAAATATGCTGCCACTGAGCCCTTCAAATGCATGGTCAGAAGTAACTGTAGGGAAACTCCGGTTAGTTTTTAAAAAAACAACAAAATGCTCGTAAAATAAGTGGAAAATAAGTCAGCGTTAAAAAAGAGGATAAGGCAGGCCACTACTGGTGTCGTAGAAGTAACCAGATGCAATGATGCACTAGAACAAGATCATCCACTTTGAAGGGCGACATTACACTTACCTGCTGGAAAAGGTAAATCAGCAGGCAGCAGGCGGCAGCAACGGGTGCCTGCACTGCACAGAGAGCATCCATTGAATCTTCTGCATGGAAACATGCCAGGCATGTCTGCAAGCGCAGCGTCTCCACTTCTGGGCCTCTGTTCAGCCAGAGGGCTCTCACACCTGGTGTGCCACCTGCAAAAGAAAGGAAGTCGTGAAGTGAAAGTGCCCCTGCCAAAAGCATTTGTTTTATGTGTCAGTAAGTCAAAGGCTGTAATGACAAGCGATACACCAGGGTGCTTGGTTCATAAATGTTTTACACACTCACAGGAACAGTCAACTTATGAGTATACATTCCACATCCTTATTCACAAACTCATGATTAGTGGAATTTTACTCTAGCAATTTCCATTTATGAATACGGAAACATCTGCCCTCAGGATGGAGCTTGCGCATTCTTAAATGCAGGACTCGGGGCCACATGTATCAAAGGTTTTACCCATTCTATGTCTATGGGAAAATGTGTTCATAGATATAGAACTCGGTTCGGTGTGTTTCAGAGTGTAAAACAGCACCTAACAGTAAATTTGCAAGTTTGTGGGAATCGCGAACAATTTTCAGATAGCTTGCCCATCAAAAAAATCACACACCAAACTAGACCTTTGACAAGCAGAAACAAAAAGCAATCAAAATCGGGTGTCTTTTTTAACAAAAATTGTGAAACATCACGAAAACCTTATTCAGTACCTTATCTAACAACTGACGCAACGGTATCCCTTTACTTAATAAAATCATGCGAGATACTGGCAGAAGATTAGTTTAAGGAGAAAATGTCTCTCAGAAGTGGTTTTATTGTTTCGCCAAGACTTTCTACTCAAATCAGTCCCATAGGGACAAAGTTATACATCATTTTACATACATAAAATAAGATATTTAGTGAAATTCGTCTAAGCTGAAATTCGAACGATTTCGTCAACGTAGCAAAAAATCTCACTGTGGCCTAGGAACAACCTTAATTGGGCAGCTTCAATGCAACACATAAAGCTTAGAAGGACCCGACTTGTTTAACATGACACTGATTGATGTTGCTGCTTGTCGAACAAATAAAATTCAGGCCGATACCTACTTCAGCATTGCTTTGTTAAATGTCCTCATTGTACTCCTCTCCAGGGCCTACTGCAAGACGCCTAACGTAGCCTATACTTGTCAGAGCTTTTTAAAAAGCAGGTATCACGCCGTTCATTCCACGTGAGATTTACTTTAAAAACCTTTGTACCAAGAGGCATGGCGTCTCTTTCTCGCCACGCTGATCTAAAATCCACAGTCCAGTGTCACAGAGAGCATGATCGCAGCACAATGATCAGGCCTATAAATCTTGAACGGGTCCCTTTCCTCTGTGGACCAACGTGAGTGCAATACGACTTGGTTATGTGCAAACGTCTGGTTGAAGCATTGCAAAAAGTCAAACGTAAAACTCGATGATTGCATATGAGTATTTTTTCTTTTGCACACACTAAAGAATTTGTTTCTTCGTTTATAGAAGCATTGATAACCTCGCTTCCACATGAAATAAAGTCTGTATGGATTGCTCTACCCTAGTCCTTGAAAATGATCGAATAGCTAACCTTAAATCGTGTCTGCTGGCACCTTAAAAGTAAGTAACATAGGATTTTATTGTATTGTGTGGCGTGCAAACGAGAATAACCCCGAAGAGTTAAAATATTAGAATTATGTGATACAATACTGAAACAAGTAGCAGATCTCCTTTTAAGAACAGGTTTGAAGTTTTTCCGCGAGAATGGCAAGGCAAAATATAAACCATAAGAAGGTAAAAGTATCCTTTGAAAATAAGGACATTTCAAGAAGTCGGAAGGCGCCAGTCTGTCAACACATGGAAGAAGATACAGAGAAAAAAGTCCAAATGTGAACTAGAAGAGAGGTAACAAGGGCACTCGTCCTACGCACTGCATTTGCCTGCAAGGTCTACATGTCTGTGCTACCAGATGTTTTCCAGCGGCACTCTTTAGCGGGTGCCACAGCAATGAGCAACTGAAATCAAATAACCAAAGCTCATTTTTCATTTAAAAATGCACCTCTCCCCCCTCTATACTCATAACGCTTTTCTCTTTTATTCCTCAACTGACCTCGCGGCCTGGACTGGACAGCTTACATACCCAAGCAGACAGAGCGCCAAGAGGCGAAGAGCGTTAAATTGGAAATTCCCCGACATAGCCCTTTATGCAGTCAAATGTTTATTTGTACTTTCTCAACATAGAGTTTCTCACCAACAGGTGTGCCGATTAAAGAGTACGTGCCAATTAAGCGCGCACCCATATTCGTGTCAACCTTTTAATGAGGTTTCACCACATTTCAACAAACAAGCATGAGAACGTTTCTTCTTTCATACATACCTTTTCTGCATTTTACGCGGTCTTTGCGTGTTGACTTGCATATATACATTTCCCTTCTGTTCTTGTACTATGCTCGGTTCTTGGACCTGTGCGTTTGTATGCTAAATTTGCAGGAATCTAGATCCGAGGCAAGGAAGAGCTGCTCGAAGTGTGTTTTTTTCATAAGGCGTTCTGAGGTGAGAGATGTGCCATAATGTGTTTCCAGCACAGTGAAGATGAGATGTGGCGCCGGCAGGAACTTCAAGAAAAAATACATTTAAACTGAGGTAGGGAAAATGCTGTGTACAACGGAGTATGGGACAGGGTTAGGGATCTTTAAGGGCATGGTTTACGAGAGTAGTAGTGGTACCGATCTTGTGGTAGTTCGATTTTTTTTTGGAGGTCTACAGACCTTTATACAACTTTTTCTGATTTAGATCACATGGTAAGCAGATAATTATATTAGCAGGATGAGAAGGAGCCTTAGATTATGCCTTATTAGATGTGCGATACAATGTCTTAGGGCGAAAGGCTCACGAGATGAATAATATTAGGACAAAGGGGTGGTTTGGCCAATGACCAACACTGTTCTAAACCATGAACAAATCTAATTTACACAGACTTAGCTGCGTTTTGTATGGTCATTTGATTTTCTGTGTTCTGGGGTGCTACTATCACAACAGTAGTTCTCACATATAGCCTCGTCCTTGAGGTGGTAGCGCTATATGTAGGATGTCTCAGAATTAGATTGCAGGTGGTCTGGATTTATGTCACATTTTTGTAAAATCTGCAATGTTGGAAATTGGGTTACTGGTTGAAGGGGTTGAAAATCCCACACAAGCAGCAAACAAAATCTCTGTAATGGTAAAGTCACAAGCAAACCCCAAATTAACCCATGCTTTGCCCTATGGTAGCTTGGCACAAAAGCAGCAGAGTTAACAGCAGCAAATTATAAAGCACTTAGTCACCACTTCAAACAGTAATAATTTGAAACACAACAAAATAAATATGTGACACCAGTTTAGACAAATCACATTAATTTTAATGAATAATTTGAAGACTAAAATAACAAAAATTCAATCCATAGAATCGTAGATATACAATTTTAAGGATTTAGGTAAAATAGCTCCAAAGAGCCACTCGTGGCTGTCTGGTAGTGCAAGATTGGGTGAAAGTTACAAGCTAAGGTTGACCGCAAAGGAGCACGGGCTGGATACAGAGAAAAGGTTAGTCCAACTGAAACCGTTACCTTCACAGTCCAGTGCTAAGAGGTCCTTTCACTGCAGAAGGGGCCCGAGGAGCAAGGAGAGTTTTGCAGGTGGCCGCCAAAGTAGCACAAAGCAGCACAAACAGGTGCCTGGTGCTGCAGACGGATGATGATGGAGCACCAAGATGCTGCTGTCTATACTGTAGCATGAAGTGCTGATCTCGCACTGCTGAGTGTCATCAGAGGTCGCTGTAGTGAGAAGAGTCAGGTTCGCTGCAACTTCACATTGGCAAGTGGTTAGATCTTGGCATGATTGGGCCCGTTGGTGAGGAAGCCAAAAACATTTGGGGAGCTCAAATAAGGCCACACCAAGGGTCCAGGGCTTGAAAGGCACCACTTGGGGGGTTAGGGATTCAATCCAGCAGAGGCCATTAGGGCTTAGGCAGGTTCATTTGCAGGTCCAAGCAGCAGGTCAGCTGGACAGTTGCAAGGAGCCTCTGGAGCTTTTTACGCCCCTGTAGCTCAGAACTTGTATACAGTTCCAGGGTGTGGAATTTGATAAAATATCTACTTGTCTGTGGAATAGGTTGCTTCTTAAATCTACTTGTCCTGTAAAGAAAATCTACTTGTCCCTTTGGTGCCATGTAGTGCAGTGACAAATTATGGCAGCAATCTCATTATGTAAGAACTCTGATAAGAGCCTTCAGTGATTATGCTAGGGCTACTACAGTAGGGTTTGAATACTTATAATTTCAATCCCCTCTATAGCAATTTCCTTATTTTGCCACCTCTCTGCAAATCTACATACTGGGGTTTGGGGAAGCAGTAAGCAATAGTTCCAGGGCCGGAATGCCTTTGAGTCTGCAAACCTACTAACTTGCATGTAGTAAGGATTTTCACCAGCTGTTCTTTAAACTTTTCCCATAATGAGAAAGGTTGGAAATTTACTCCTGACAATGGCAGAAGTAGAAGATCTTCTAGGGTTGGGAAAAAAGTGGTTGGAGGGAAAGTGAACTTGTAATTGCGCAATAGATTTTCACATCTACACATGCATATTTGCTCATGCTAAAATCAGAAGCTGCTCACGTGGCTGGGGGGTGAGGTGCGGGGGGGCCAAGGGAAAAAAAATATAATAATAATAATTAAAAAAAGAAAAAAACTTACCTCTGCTCCCGCGCCGCTCCAGGCATAGGCTCTCAGCCTGCCCTGCGCCAATCCTGACGATGCTCAAAGCTGTGTCAGGATTGGCTGTGAGCGCCCAGCCAGGGCACTCCCAGGCAGACTGGGAGCCTGTGCAGGCTCTCTCCAGCCCAGCAATCCTGTTGCTGGGCTGGAGAGAGCCTGCAGCGCATGTGTGTTTGGCAGGCCCGAGACGGCCGGCCAAACACACATGCGCTCTGAGGGGAGTGCACAGAGCACTCCCCTCGGCTCATCACCCCCAATGCCCCTCCTCTTTTACATGGAAAGGATAATAAACAGAGTTTATTATCCTTTCCGTGTAAAAGGATTTGCAGCGGTTGCTGCTGGTGGGGGGGGGGTGGGAGGTTGGGGGGGGGGTTATGGTGGGCAACGCTCCTCCGCCCATACGGAGGAGCCGCACCTGGCTAAAGGCTAAAATACAGTTCACAAATATTTCATGAAGTATGATTTCCTGGTCTATTTCTGTAAGCTCTTGTGAATTCATGGAAGCCACTAATTTAAAGACATAAACCATGGGTGCACTTTTGTGACTTTCTTTAAGAATTGGGTCCCTAATTAGGTCTGGCATTAACAAAGCCATTTTGTTTTTATTAAACTTCTACTTCTCTCTCTATCTATTGGTTGGCTTTATTGTGAGTGATCGCATTCTGCTCTCCCACAAGGAGCATATTGGAACACAAAGTAGTTTTGTTCAGTGCCAGGAACTACTGTGGAAATAAGTGACATAACAAAACTGGAGGGGGCTCCCCTGCAAGGAGAACGCATGCCACACCCTCAATACTCAACCAGGGCAGGTGCTGTGCTGAGGGGGCCCCCTGGAGGGGGCTGCAGGGCCTTTATTACACCACTCGTGGCAATGTGTGCTTTTCGAGACCAATTTTGTTTTCCTTTTTGCCAGTGTTTCTTACAAGGCGAGGGCCTGGCAGCTCCCACAACAATAAAGTGTTACAGAAGCTATGTCAAAACAAGACACACATTGACTAAACCAAAAGACTCACAAAAAATGTCGGATCAGTTGGCTTTGCCAGTGCTTGTTTATTTTCATGCTTCCCATAATCCCGTTGATAATGGTTATACTGATTTTCCATTAGGCATATTTTTGGGAAATACTAGCATGCATCAACACATTTTACTAAAGGACGCTTCAAAGAAATAGCACCTAAAATTTCACAATAGCAAAACTTTTTTTTCCTACTTGCTTTTTTTTCCTTAACATTTTATTTTGAAAGCAAATAATCATCACTCTTGCTTACAAGCTTCTGAAAACATTTGCATCTAATCATATAATATTCTGGGAGCATTATACTTAGTTTATATTGTTACACTTTTCAAACGTGTGTGCACTTTTTTTTTTTTTTTACTGGAACTACTGTCAGTAGTGCAGGGTGACCTTAAAACGTTTATTTACAGCACTCGCCCTAATAATGAAAGCTTTTTATTAATGAACCATAAATACAAGTTCGAACAGCATTAACATATGGACACACATATTACCTCAACTGCAGACAGTACCCTTCTCTGTAAACAGGCAACCAAAGGGGGTTGGGCCTACTTCTCCCAAGGACAAAATAAACCTTCAGAATGTGGGAGACTAAGTCCGTCCACACCATCAGAAACTGTTGGCCCAATTCCTGGCTGCCTCACTTTAACCTCTACACCTAGTGGGATGGAGCGGGATTATGGTAACCTAAACATGACACTTTTGACTCACAGGGTAGAAAGAGATCTCACTCTATCATCTTATTTCTCATGCATGCCCAGGCAAAAATACAAGAGAGGTACAATATAAGTTTTCAATATGTTTATTGAAACAATTGTAATCTTGCATAAAGAGAATGAGCTGAAATAATTAGGCAGATGGAACAAAGCAAAGTAACTAGCATTATGAACATGGTAAAGACAACGATTAATCCAACCATGGTAACTGAGTTCTAGAGGTTTCTAACTAACCTTAAGACTATACTGAGAGCATAGGGGTACCCTACTGCCTGGCCCGATCTAAAGGATTAGCAGGATTAGCCGTAGACCCCGTACCTGAAGATAGCGCCAGGTGTCAGTCTACAGGGCAGGTGTAAATCCTTTCAGTAAGTTGGTAGATGACCAGCAGCAAAGCTGCAGGTCGCATACAGCATGTTTGTCCAAGGAGATTCGTGGCTGGAATGCCCCTCTGCCCTTTCCGGGTCAGTGCATCACTTATATAATAAACCCACACTGTGCTAGAAGTACAGTTCTGATGTAATGCTATGTCTGAATGCTGGAAGCTGTCTCCTGAAAGGGTGACACAAGAATCAGGGTATTGTGTACAGTGTTCTTAGCCTTGAACAAAATGTAATGATTGCATTTCGAGAAGGCTAATTAAACAAGCATATTGTACAGCATATTCCTAGAAGAATATTATGCAAGTAAAGTGTTAAAATGTCACTGATAAAAACAATGCAGTTAAAACGTGTAATGTAATATGAAGCTAAAACGAGGGAACAAACTCAGGTCCAAGAGGGCCTTTCAACCAACTGTCAGCTACCACCTAGTCATGTGACTCAGGAACAGGTTGCAGATGTGACATATATATTTTTAAAAGGGATGTTTTGGTTAAGAATACAGGAGGGTGAAGACAAAAGGTTTGGGGGTGACCCTGTAGAAAGGGACAAGTCCAATGTGCATCATATAGACTTACACACAATTAATCTAAATGAAATAATTTGTATTCTCAGTGGTTATTTAAAATATTTGGCCAGGATTCACACGTCACTGAGAATCCCAGGCAAATTCCATCATTAGTCCTGTGGATTGTTTTGTGTGCAAGGGCTAGCAATTGAAAGGCAACCAATGCGCTGAGTAAAAGGAACAGAAAAAATGTCAGTGCAGGTCTTTAAATGGATTCTCATCTTGGTTTGGCTGTTCTGCTATGTGCTTACTTTCGTCTAGCATACATTTTTATGCAGGCCTGGATTAAAACTTGTGAGCGTTCTAAATATATCAATAATTTATTTGTGAATGGGAGGTATTCGGCAAGCCAGTTGTGTAAATGTAGCCATTCTTTTATGGATACATCACTGAATAATGTCAGAGCTGTTAACTGCTAATCCTAAATGTGTCTGTCCGCTAAGTGAATCCAACAAACCTAAACAGTGATTAACATATAACTTACACGACACCAATACAGTGTGTTCCCATTCATCCTGTACACTACTTCTCTCTAGCCCTGTAAACACATTTTATTAAGTTTTTCGAATGAGGGCATGTCCACTTCTAATAAAATAGTCTTAATAGAGCTCTAGGATTCTGAATGGAATGTTTGTTTTAGTGCAGGCTTCCTAAGCATTCTTAGCATTTGCCTACATCTTGGGCTCAATGGCAGGGACATAAAGACTGAAGCAATCAGCATGGCTGTCGTCTGTGTTAAGTGACATCACCGGGAAAGATGCTAACAGCTTTACTGACAACATACCCACACAGATATACTGGGCATTTAAAAGCACGTTGTACCCTTATAGTAAAATCGTCTTCACCCAGTACGTTTTTATAAACCACTGTAGTTGGTATCAGTCTCATTCTGAATTGTTTAGCCTCAAGCAATGTTGCCAGAAACCAATATCTTTCCCTTGTCCTTGTGGTGGTTACATGTGGGATATCATTACAAGTAAAATTAGCGTTTGGGAGTTTAGAACAATTAGTTTTGGCAGAATTCACATTCACAGAACATGCAAGAGCTAGAAATTCATGTGTTCAAGCGACCGTCACTTAAGAACCAGCAACTACACACCAACTTATTCCTTTTTCACTGATGCTAAACACTAGCATTAGTTTTTTGCTGTTTAATCTCAGAGTGATGGTCTGAAATAACACTTCACACAGGAGATGCAGAGTCCCAATGCGATCTTGGCTTCCACCTGTATCTTTAAAAACATGGGTTTGCCTACCCGTCTGTTATCATGACAGGCTTTAATGTGAAATTCCAAAAGTTTGCAAATGATATACAGATCTATTTCTGCCTGAGGGAAGGCGTTTGGATCAAAGCCAACACAACAAACCGCCTGGACCTAGGACAGCACAGTATTATAAATTGGCGGTGTATTACTTTTCTTAAATATATAATCCTCCTCATTGGGTTCACAAAGCAAATACAATTTACTTTTTAAATCATCAACACCTCTACTAAAAGAGCACATGTCAATGTTTGTTCCAAATTTTAAGTCATTTTACAAAACCCATATCCCATCCTCTCCCACCCGCTGCTTATTATCTAGATCAAAAGTGAGGCAAAAAGTATATTATTTAACTTTGGCATTTCAAAAATAGTTTTCATTTTCCGTGTAAGGAATGAAAAAATAACTAGTCATTAAGACTTTAAGTTCCCCGTGTAACTACACCAACCGTGTGTACATAGCTAGCCTGTATACAGTCAGAAAAAAATCGTAGTTGGCCTAGTATTGAACAGCGCAAAACTGAACAGGGTACAAAATGGAACACTACAAGCAATCGAAAGTGTTTCGGCCATTAATGTATGACAAATTATAAGCAAGCATCATGGTACATAACCCATCTTGAAACAACTCCCTTTGCATTATGTCTGCACCGAACCAAGACACCACTTTTGCCACTGAAGTCAGATGAGCAGAAGTACAAAAGCAGATGACTTCCACCCTCTTTGGTCAACTATGAAATGGTTTGTGAATATTTTAAAAAGGTTAAATACCTAGAGACTTAGGGCCTGATTACAACTTTGGAGGAGGGTGTTAATCCGTCCCAAATGTGACGGATATACCACCAGCCATATTACAAGTCCATTACATCCTAGGGAACTCGTAATACGGCTGGTGGTATATCCGTGACATTTGGGACGGATTAAAACCTCCTCCAAAGTTGTAATCAGGCCCTTAGAGCCTAATTACAACCTTGGCGGAAAGCATACTCCATAACAAACGTGACGGACAGCCCATCTGCCATATTACAGGTTCCATTATATCCTACGGCACTTGTAAAACGGCAGGCCTGGGTATCCGTCACTTTTGTGACAGAGTAACCCATCCGCCCAAGGTCGTAATTAGGCCCTCTGTCTCTTTTTACTGCATGGTTCCCCTTTGACTATACAACGGATTATTTTCCAATAGTTGATACAGGCAATATGTGACTCAATTCTATTTAACGTTTTGCAAAACCACTGGAAATACATATAAGAAGGACGTCTTAACTAGGAGCTAGGAAATTTCATGAAACATTTACAAAATAACCCAAAAGTACAATTTTAGAGCTAAATGTGGTTTTGCAGTACCACAGTAATATATATATATTTTTTTTTTGACAAAAAGGGATATCTGCTGTAAAAAAGTTACTTGAGATACCGGCATGAGATTTATTCGAGAAAAAAAATGTATCCGATAGAGACTTCTAGATGCAGATTCCTTACCTCAGAATTTCTCCAGGTGTCAGACTGGATCTGGAGATTTTTTCTTCGAGCAGTACCCTTGTGCGCTGTTAGGTGGCGTTGGTCAACTCCGCATCCATCGTTGGCATCATGGTCGCTGTGATAACATTGCAGTCGTACATAGGTACCACCCATGCGTGCTGAGGTCAGTTCTTTTCTTTCCGCACCATGCACAGATAGGGATAAGAGCTACCCTGGTCATTTTTTCACCAAATTCGACCTTTTCATCAGTTTTTTGGACTTCTTTGGTATGTCGAGAGATGTCTCGGAAGACCGGCTTCAAACCATGCAGTGCCTGTCACCGCATGATGACCTGCACTTGGTGTGTTTGTGGTGTCTGGGGTGCGACCACAACCCAAATTCGTGCTCATAGTGCCGGGCCATGAATCCAATGGCTTTGAGGGAACGGTCCCTAGAGATCATGGCGGCCCGGCGCTTGACTCCGCATCGCTTCCAGTCTCAATCAAGAGGTACGTCTCAAGACCGCTCACTGAGTCATCACCACTCCTCCTTGTCGCATTCCAAATCTTTGTGTCACAAGAAGGAGAAGTCGAACAAGGTTAAACGTTCTTTGACTTCACTCCGTTGCTCGGCCGATGCAATGGGTGAAGAGCGTCAAAGCTCGAGGCCTCTGTCCACGGAGTCTTTTTCTGGGTCTGCTCCATGCCTCCCCGAATTTCAGGGAGCCGGAGCCACCCCTGCCCAGCCAAAGGAATTTTATGAGGCCATGCGCCTCATCTTTGAGCAGACCGAACCCTGTGGCGCCTCTGAGGCTCGGGTGGGAGCCCTTCGGGTTCAGTGGGGGCTACAGCCCTGGTCTCCGAGGGCCCCTCCGGATCCGTTCTCATATCTGTGCCAACGCCAGTCATGCCAATGCAACCTTCCCAAGCGCCGGCTAAGACATCAACGCTCCCGATGTTGGTTGGGCCCAAAATCGACTTAGACACAATCCTCATCTCTGATGACCTGGAGTGGAACGACGCCGCTCGACACTGGATCCGACTTTGATAGGGTCTTCTCACTAAATGTTGGATTCTGACCCATTTTACTATGGGTATGAATACTGGGAAGAGTTGGAGGGTTGCTGGAACCTCTGGAATACCAGCTTGATAACTCTGATATGGACTGAGCACAGGAATTGGGCGAGGGTAGTGGTCTGGATACTTCTCCAGATGCTGGCATGCTTTTTCCCCCTTCCGTGGCTACGGCGGAGGGAGCGTCATATTCCATGGTGATTAGTAGGGCAGCTGAGGTCCTCGGCCTCGAGCTTCTTTTGGGGTGGGCAGGAGTAACCTCCTGACTGAGGTGCTTCAGCTTGGGGCTTCCACTTCGGAACCCCATTTACTCTTCAATGAAGCCCTCACAGATGTCCTTCTGGGTACCTAGTCCATACCCAGCACAGGGGCTCCTGTGAATGAGATAGTTGCCCGTCACCATTGGCCTGCACTGAATGACCTTAAATTCCTGCCCTAACACACTACGCCTGAGAGCCTTGTAATCTAGGCTTCTTCTTCCTCTGGAACATTCCCATCCACTCCCCAAGAAAGGGAATCAAAAAGACTGGAACAACTTGGGAAGAAAATGTTTTCTTTCTCCAGTCTGGCTTAGCAATCCGTGAACAGCGCATGGCTTTTGGGCCACTACACCCATTCATTGTGGGATACGGTTGCGCAGGTATTGCCGAAGGTCCTGGAGGAGGCCTGGGCCATCATCTCCCCAGCCTTTGCTGATGGGAGGCATGCGGTTAAGTTCACGATTTATTGTTGGCTTGACACAACTGACACACTGGGCAGATCGGTTGTGTCGACGGTGGCCTTTAGGCGCCACGCCTGGTTGAGGACATATGTTTTTTCAGGGGATGTCCAACAGTCTCCCATGGACATGCCCTTTGATGGCAACCGTCTCTTCGGAGACAAAGCGGACTCGGTGCTCGAGAGGTTCCAGGAGTCCCGGGCTACAGCTCAGTCCCCTGGCCTCGCAGCTGCCCCTCGCCCAACCCCATCCACTCTTTGCCCCTTTTGTGGCCACGGAAGAGGTTCCTGTTGCGTCCTTTCCCTGCCAACCACAGGGAGGCTCATGCTACCCAGCCACTGTGCGGCCATGGAACCCAAAGGGCTGGTGGGACAGAGAACCAGAGGTCTGCCTAGTCCATCCCTGCCGCAGCATCCAAGCCTTCCTAGTCCGTCCCACCATCTCAGACCAGTTGGACGCGGGATCCGCCATCATCTGCCCCACTGGGAATCCATCCTGACAGACAGGTGGGTTTTGTAAATAGTTTGATGGGGCGATTCCCTCCCCTTCGAAACTGCCCCTTCAGCCATGCCTCCATCCTACGTCCGCTTACCAGAGGATCGTCTGGCACTTCTCCGCGGGAAAGGTGCGGCTCTCTTGACCAAGGGAGCCATAGAGAGGGTCCCTGCGCCAGAAGTAGATTCGGATTCCCGCTACTTTCTGGTGCCCAAAAAAGGACAAGGGCCTACGTCCTATCCTAGACCTTCGGGCCCTCAATCTCTTCCTCAAGAAGGAGAAGTTCAAAATGCTCACTCTGACTCAAGTCCTGCCTGCCTTGGAACCAGGAGACTGGATGGTAGCCTTGGTCTTGCAGGACACTTACTTCTATATGCCCATCTTGCCTGCCCACAGACGCTACTTGAGATTTGTGGTAGTTCATGAGCATTTTCAATTTACTGTGCTCCCCTTCGGCCTTACCAGAGCCCCTCGGGTGTTCACGAAAGTGATGGCAGTGGTTGCAGCCCATCTGTGCAGGTTACGGGTTTCAGTCTTCCCCCTACCTCGACGATTGGCTGCTTAAGGCGAATACGCCCCAGAAAGTTGTCTCCTACCTTCAGACTATGGCAAACCTTCTGCACTCCCTGGGGTTCACTATAAACCAGTGGCGGCCGGCAGCTTTGGGAGGGGGGCGGTCGGGGCACACACACAAACACAAACACAAACACAAACACAAACACAAACACACAGGCTCACTCTTTCACACACAAACATGCACGCTCATCCATTAACAACACTCATTCCATTCAATGACCTTTGTTCAGCCTGACAGACACTCTTCATGGGGTGGGGGTGTGTGGCCCCTGCGCCCTAAAGGACGGGCCGCCACTGCTATAAACAAACCGAAGTCACACCTGACTACTTCTCAGATGCTTCCTTTCATCTGAGCTGTTCTGGACACAGTGCTGTTTTGGGCATATCCCTCCAAAAAGCGAGCCCGGGATCTTCAGGCTATGTTTCCAGTGTTTCAGCCTCTATCCTGGATTTCCGGGAGAATGACTCTGAGGCTGCTGGGCCTCATCGCCTCCTGCATCCTGCTGGTGACACATGCTAGATGGCATATTCGAGCTCAGTAGTGGGACCTGAAGTTCCAATGGGTGCAGCATCAGGGGAATCTCTCCAACTTGGGAAACCTCACTTACAACGCAGTAAATGCAACGAGATGCATTTACCACGATGCCTTTACAACGTATATGCGTTTACCACGTATGGCTTTACCAAGCATGCCTTTACCACATATATACCTTTACCACGTATGCCTTTACAACTAATTTCATTGTAAAGGCATGAATGGTAAAGGTGTATGAGTGGTAAGGTTTTAAAGGTAAGTACAGGTAAGTATTAAGTGGGTTGAGTATATATGTAGTTGTAAGGAAATGCCTCCTTGGCATGGTTGCCCCCTGACTTTTTGCCTTTGCTGATGCTATGTTTACAATTGAAAGTGTGCTGAGGCCTGCTAACCAGGCCCCAGCACCAGTGTTCTTTCCCTAACCTGTACTTTTGTATCCACAATTGGCAGACCCTGGCATCCAGATAAGTCCCTTGTAACTGGTACTTCTAGTACCAAGGGCCCTGATGCCAAGGAAGGTCTCTAAGGGCTGCAGCATGTCTTATGCCACCCTGGAGACCCCTCACTCAGCACAGACACCCTGCTTGCCAGCTTGTGTGTGCTAGTGAGGACAAAACGAGTAAGTCGACATGGCACTCCCCTCAGGGTGCCATGCCAGCCTCTCACTGCCTATGCAGTATAGGTAAGACACCCCTCTAGCAGGCCTTACAGCCCTAAGGCAGGGTGCACTATACCATAGGTGAGGGTACCAGTGCATGAGCATGGTACCCCTGCAGTGTCTAAACAAAACCTTAGACATTGTAAGTGCAGGATAGCCATAAGAGTATATGGTCTGGGAGTTTGTCAAACACGAACTCCACAGCACCATAATGGCTACACTGAAAACTGGGAAGTTTGGTATCAAACTTCTCAGCACAATAAATGCACACTGATGCCAGTGTACATTTTATTGTAAAATACACCCCAGAGGGCACCTTAGAGGTGCCCCCTGAAACTTAACCGACTATCTGTGTAGGCTGACTAGTTTTAGCAGCCTGCCACAAACCGAGACATGTTGCTGGCCCCATGGGGAGAGTGCCTTTGTCACTCTGAGGCCAGTAACAAAGCCTGCACTGGGTGGAGATGCTAACACCTCCCCCAGGCAGGAATTGTCACACCTGGCGGTGAGCCTCAAAGGCTCACCTCCTTTGTGCCAACCCAGCAGGACACTCCAGCTAGTGGAGTTGCCCGCCCCCTCCGGCCAGGCCCCACTTTTGGCGGCAAGGCCGGAGAAAATAATGAGAAAAACAAGGAGGAGTCACTGGCCAGTCAGGACAGCCCCTAAGGTGTCCTGAGCTGAAGTGACTCTAACTTTTAGAAATCCTCCATCTTGCAGATGGAGGATTCCCCCAATAGGGTTAGGATTGTGACCCCCTCCCCTTGGGAGGAGGCACAAAGAGGGTGTACCCACCCTCAGGGCTAGTAGCCATTGGCTACTAACCCCCCAGACCTAAACACGCCCTTAAATTTAGTATTTAAGGGCTACCCTGAACCCTAGAAAATTAGATTCCTGCAACTACAAGAAGAAGGACTGCCTAGCTGAAAATCCCTGCAGAGGAAGACCAGAAGACGACAACTGCCTTGGCCCCAGAAACTCACCGGCCTGTCTCCTGCCTTCCAAAGATCCTGCTCCAGCGACGCCTTCCAAAGGGACCAGCGACCTCGACATCCTCTGAGGACTGCCCCTGCTTCGAAAAGACAAGAAACTCCCGAGGACAGCGGACCTGCTCCAAGAAAGGCTGCAACTTTGTTTCCAGCAGCCTTGAAAGAACCCTGCAAGCTCCCCGCAAGAAGCGTGAGACTTGCAACACTGCACCCGGCGACCCCGACTCGGCTGGTGGAGATCCAACACCTCAGGAGGGACCCCAGGACTACTCTGATACTGTGAGTACCAAAACCTGTCCCCCCTGAGCCCCCACAGCGCCGCCTGCAGAGGGAATCCCGAGGCTTCCCCTGACCGCGACTCTTTGAATCCAAAGTCCCGACGCCTGGGAGAGACCCTGCACCCGCAGCCCCCAGGACCTGAAGGACCGGACTTTCACTGGAGAAGTGACCCCCAGGAGTCCCTCTCCCTTGTCCAAGTGGAGGTTTCCCCGAGGAACCCCCCCCTTGCCTGCCGGCAGCGCTGAAGAGATCCCGAGATCTCTCATAGACTAACATTGCGAACCCGACGCCTGTTTCTACACTGCACCCGGCCGCCCCCGCGCCGCTGAGGGTGAAATTTCTGTGTGGGCTTGTGTCCCCCCCGGTGCCCTACAAAACCCCTCTGGTCTGCCCTCCGAAGACGCGGGTACTTACCTGCAAGCAGACCGGAACCGGGGCACCCCCTTCTCTCCATTCTAGCCTATGTGTTTTGGGCACCACTTTGAACTCTGCACCTGACCGGCCCTGAGCTGCTGGTGTGGTGACTTTGGGGTTGCTCTGAACCCCCAACGGTGGGCTACCTTGGACCAAGAACTGAACCCTGTAAGTGTCCTACTTACCTGGTAAACCTAACAAAAACTTACCTCCCCTAGGAACTGTGAAAATTGCACTAAGTGTCCACTTTTAAAAAAGCTATTTGTCAATAACTTGAAAAGTATACATGCAATTTTTATGATTTAAAGTTCCTAAAGTACTTACCTGCAATACCTTTCGAATGAGATATTACATGTAGAATTTGAACCTGTGGTTCTTAAAATAAACTAAGAAAAGATATTTTTCTATACAAAAACCTATTGGCTGGATTTGTCTCTGAGTGTGTGTACCTCATTTATTGTCTATGTGTATGTACAACAAATGCTTAACACTACTCCTTGGATAAGCCTACTGCTCGACCACACTACCACAAAATAGAGCATTAGTATTATCTCTTTTTGCCACTATCTTACCTCTAAGGGGAACCCTTGGACTCTGTGCATGCTATTCCTTACTTTGAAATAGCACATACAGAGCCAACTTCCTACAGTAGTGTTTAGGGTGGGTAATGATTATTTGTGGTAAATGCATTTTTAAGTTTTAGGGTGGGTATGGGATTTGGGGTGGTGAGGGCATTTTTAGGTTTTAGGGTGGGTATGGCTTTTTGGGTGGTAAGGGCATTTTTAGGTTTCAGGGTGGGTATGGGTTTTTGGGTTGTAAGGTCATTTTTAAGTTTTAGGGCGGGTATGGGATTTGGGGTGGTGAGGGCATTTTTAGGTTTTAGGGTGGGTATGGCTTTTTGGGTGGTAAGGGCATTTTTAGGTTTCAGGGTGGGTATGGGTTTTTGGGTTGTAAGGTCATTTTTAAGTTTTAGGGCGGGTATGGGTTTTGAGGTGGTAAGGGTATTTTTAGGTTTTATGGTTGGAATGGGTTTTGGGGTGGTAAGGGCATTTTTAGATTTTAGGGTGGGTATGGGTTTTGGGGTGGTAAGGGCATTTTTAAGGTTTTAGGGTGGTTATGGGTATTGGGGTGATAAGGCCATTTTTAGGTTTTAGGGTGGGTATGGGTTTTGGGTTGGTAAGGGCATTTTTAGGTTTTAGGGTGGGTATGGGTTTTGGGATGGTAAGGGCATTTTTAAGGTTTTAGGGTGGTTATGGGTTTTGGGGTGGTAAGGGCATTTTTAGGTTTTAGTGTGGTTATGGGTTTTGGGGTGGTAAGGGCATTTTTAGGTTTTAGGGTGGGTATGGGTTTTGGGGTGGTACAGGCATTTTTAGGTTTTAGAGTGGGTATGGCTTTTGGGGTTGTAAGGACATTTTTTTGTATTTCAGGGTGGGTATGGGTTTTTGGGAGGTAAGGTAATTTTTAGGTTTTAGGGTGGGTATGGGATTTAGGGTGGTAAGGTGTGTTTAGGTTTTAGGGTGGGTATGGGTTTTGGGGTGGTAAGATAATTTTTAGGGTAGGCAGGGTTTGTGGGCGGAAAAGTGTGTGTGTGTGTGTGTGTGTGTGTGTGTGTCTTCTTTTTACCATGCATATGCCTTTACCAACTATGCTAGTATTACGAATTTTTCCTGGTAAAGACATGCGTGGTAAAAGCATATGTGTGGTAAAAACATCTTGTGGTAAGTGCATGCATGGTGATGACCATGCATTGTACTTATTGCGTTGTAAAGGCATGCGTTGTAAGTGCATGTGTTGTTCCATCATACATCCCTCCAACATGGTCCAGATCTCAGAGGGAACTGCGAAAGACCTGCAATGGTGGCTTTCGGATCGCGATTGGGTCTACAGCAGATCCCTTTCCCTTCCCCATCCAGATGTTAAAGTAGTGACAGATGCGTCACTTCTGAGATGGGGCGGCTAAATGGGAGAGGCAGAGATCAGAGGTCTCTGGTCTCGGTGGAGTACGGACTCCACATCAATCGTTTGGAGCTCCAGGCGATCAGGCTTACATTGAAAACATTCTCTCCCTCTCTAGAAGGTAAAGTGGTGCAAGTGTTCACAACAACACTACCGCCATGTGGTATTGCAACAAGCAGGACGGAATGGGGTAGTGGACTCTTTGTCAAGAGGCCCTGTGTCTCTGAACGTGGCTGGAACATCAAAGCATAATCCTGGTGGATCAACATCTGTCGGGCTCTCTGAACGTAGATGCATAGTCGATCACGAACGGCGTCTCCATCCAGAGGTGGTGCAAGGCCTCTTTCAGCAGTGGGGAGAGCCTTGGTTAGATCTGTTTGCCGCTGCAAAGAACATACAATGTCAACTGTTTTGTGTGTTGAAGTTTCCAAGGCGGCACTCGCTCAGTAACGCTTTTAGTCTTGAGTGGCACTCAGGCCCTCCTTTATGCCTTCCTGCCAATACCACTTCTGTCCAGAGTTCTGAAGAAGATCAAGAATGACTGGGCCCAAGTCATTCTTGTAGCTCTGGACTGGCCTTAAAGAGTATGGTATCCATAGCTACTGAGCATGGCACAGATCCTCCAATCAGACTGCCCCTGCAGTAGGATCTTCTGTTGCAGCAACAGGGGACGGTTCTCCACCCGAATCTGTCCAGTCTTCGCCTTCTTGCGTGGAGAGTGAGTAGCAGCAGTATACAGCTTTCAACCTTCTGCCGAAGTCTGCGATCTTATCTTGGCAGCCAGACGTCCGTGCACCAAAACAGTATATGCCTGTCATTGGCATAAATTTGTGGCCTGGCGTACCAAGATGTTTGATGAGCTCCTTTCTGCACCTTTCTCTAAGGTTGTCTTGTTTATCCTTTCTTTGACCCAGCAGGGCTCTGCTTTGGGCACCCTTAAAGGTTACTTGTCGGCCATGTCCGCCTACCTTTGATTGCCAGACCAACCTTCCTTATTCAAGCCTCCCATTGTTGGAAGGTTCCTTAAGGGACTCACCCATTTGCTTCCACCGACCCCAATAATCATGCCCCGGTGGGACTTGAACTTGGTCCTAAATTACCATATGTGTGCTCCTTTTGACCCACTGCACAACTGTACCTTGCAGCTCCTTACAATCAAGACTGCTTTTCTCATTGCCATCACCTCTGTTCAGAGTGAGTGAGCTTCAAGCTGTTTCTTCCAAGCCATTGTTTTTGTCTGTCCACCCTGACAAAGCAGTGCTTCGTACAAGGGCCTTCTTCCTTCCTATGGTTGTTGCGCCTTTTCACGTGGCCAAACCATCACTTTGTCTACTTGTTAAGGCTCCCCACATCCCTCTCATGAAGAGAAGAGGCTCCACCATCTGGATCCAAAAAGAGCATTGGCGTTCTACCGCAATCGTACTAACGATTTGATGGTGGACAACCAACTCATTGTCGGATATGTGGGTGTGAAGAAAGGGAAGGCAGTACAGAAGTATACCACCTCGCAATGGATGCTGCACTGCATCAAAATCTGCTACGCTTTGACAAAGAAGCAATCCCCGGAGGGCTTGCGTGCTCACAGTACCAGAGCAACTGCTGCTATTACTGCGTTTACACGCAGAGTTCCTGTCCTGGACATCTAACAGGCAGCAACGTGGGCAACCTTGCACAAGTTACTACTGCCTGGACAGTCAGGTCCACAGAGATGGCTACTTTGGTCATTCGATTCTGTGGGACTTTTTAATATAATCTTCGATAAGGAATATGCAACTAGAAGTCTGTATCAGATAAACAAATTACTTACCTTCGGTAACAATTTATCTGGTAGAGACATTCAAGTTGCAGATTCCTTACCGACCCACACATCCTCCCCTCACTGCGAAGTGATTTCTAGGGAAAGGGATTCACTTTCCAGGGCCCTAGTTCTGGCGCATCGATTTCAGTATTCATCACGACTCAGCGCTGCTGCAGTGGAAAGTCGTGAATAGAAACTGATGTCAGTGCGCCTGGGTGGTGCCTATGTAAGACCCAACGTCGTCACAGCGACCACGATGCCAACGGCGAACGTGGAGTCGACCAATGCCACCTAACGCCACGCAAGGGTACTGCTCGAAGAAAAAATCTTCAGATCCAGTTTGACGCCTGAGGACTTTCTAAGGTAAGGAATCTGCAATTACAATTTCTCTCTACCAGATAAATTGTTACAGAAGGTAAGCAAACTGTTCCTCTCAGCAAGAATTTTTCAGTGCAAACTAGAGCCCCTAGAATCAAAATTATGCAAAGTTGCATGACACAAACTTTTAAAGAAATTTTGCAAATTTCAATGAGCGCAATATTTGAAATTTAGTGAACTTCTCTCAACTAAACTTTAACTTTGTTGTTACTTTGTCCGTTTTGTGTTCCCTTACAGGCACTGTTTTCTGTACATAGCCATGCATGCAACCAGCACTTCTCGGCACCCATCAAACAACAAATGATTTTAGCGTTTGTGCTTACCTACAAGTCAGGAACACAGTAGAACAAAGTATGAACAGGCACTCCTGCCTAACTCATATTTCTCTTCTCGCCCACTTAGCCATTGAGGGTTAAAAGTGTGTGTGTACATATCCCACTGAAGTGAACCTCCTCGGGACACAAAGCAGATCTAATCAATAAAATGTAGCTACAGCCTTCACTCAAACCAGTTGGCCCGAGGAGGCTCTTGAGTTATGGCCGATGTTTCACCTCTGCAGGTAACATAATATCCTTCCTCTCTGACACATCCTAAATTTACTGTACTAATCTCCTCGGGAAAAAACCTGTCGTGGTTGAAGAGTATTTGGTTCTCACGGTTTTTCAAAAACCAATTGAAACTCGGCGTATTTTTCTCTTCTCTTTTTTTGCTGTTGTGCACGTTTCTAAATGATAAACAGGGTTCACGTTTTCTTATTCCAATGTAACTAAACTTGGAAATGGCTGTTTCCAAACACACAGGCTCTCAATTCATCCATAACAGCCAGTGCAAGTTCTTCTGCTCTACTTATCCGATTCCGTGTCCAGCATTTCAGGTAGAAAAGTCTGAGCAACAAATGTTTGAGCAACCTAATAAATACAGACATCGCAATATCGCTTGCCAAACGCAGAAGAAGCTGCAATTAACCACAAATACAACCAAAAATGATCTATCAATTACCATGTGTAAAGTGAACCACGGTTAACGGAAGAGAGGAAAAGAGGAAGGCCACGTTTTATTACCTATTTATTTGTTATGAGAGAAGAAGGAATGGGTTGGCATTTTGAGGCCACCATTCAAGGGAGGTGGAAATGCAAGTTTCTGTATAGGAAGCATGTCGTGTGCCCTTTCAAATGAGGGTTCTTTTGGAGGCCAGCGTTCAGCTTCTCTTCTTGCCAGTTCAAGATAATTATTCCTCGAAAAGACTGGCCTTCGGGTTTCTCTTGAAGTGCAGCTGGCTGGACTGGTCTCTTTGGGGATGTATTGGTTGGGCCAGTACCCTGATAGTGTTGCCCCTGTTGTGACTGATTGTGTGTCAGGTGATCAGCTTTGCATTGCCCAGCCATAAATTGTGGCGAGGAGCGTAGTGTGGGTCCAGTTCCTGCAGCTATTACAAGCATTTTTAGCCGGAGAAGCTGTATATGGTTCAGTGTCCTAAATTAGATTGCTTCTCCACAAGTGGTAAATAGGCATTTAGTTGGTTATTCCTGTGCGTTGCTCCTTACTCGTGTCTCATCATTGAAAGAATCACCAATCAATCTGTTCTTTAAAGCATGCATGTATGCTTGTTTGCATGTGCTATTTGTACAGAATAAACTGAGCCCAAAAGCAGCAGATCAATGTATAGGCTCAAAGGTAAAGATTAATTTGGAATGTTCGGGGAGGAATTTGTCATGAAGCGAGGCTTGTGGCACTGCTTACCCGTTAGCGTGGTCGTGGTGCGGAAAAGCAATACTTCGAAGCTGCTTAGGCTGAGCGCCTTTCAGAGAGGGAAAGGCTGGCAGTCAGAGTGCTGGCGTTGACTGGATATAGGTTGCACGAGTGCGGTGGACGTGCTATGTCTCATTACACTGGCAGTGAACTACTATTCCCAGCAGGCAATAAACTCCTGAAAGTGTATAGAGACTGGCGCCATCTAAGATCTTGAGATATGACTTTCCCTATGGATCATGGAATCTTTTGCTTGGCAACTGTGTTACAATGTTGTTGCAGCCAGGATCTCGCAACATGAATTTAAGATTTCAGTTGTCGAGACCAATTACTTCCTAAAGGATTGTTCTATGGCCATTTAGGATTTCAGATAAATAGCTGAAATCTCCAGACTGGGCTACAGATATCGACATTCTTAAGACTGAGGTTGTATGTGATGCTAAAAGTCCCTCTGAAAGAACAGGACAGATGCATAAAAGGACAATAGCTTACATATACATTTTTATGAATGCTGTGTCCAAGGTATGAGATATCCATTCTGTGTATAGATTGCTAAGTGAGATGGAAAAGAGCATCGCCCACTTGATCCTGCACACAGGGACAGTGCAACCTGACAGGGTTCCAAGTTACAAGTCTGCATACTGGTACTATCAATTGGTCACGCTCTGCAACTGAGGGCGTGAAAAGAGGCCACCAAGAAACTTACGTCAGTGGGCAAAGGTGGCACTTATATGCCATTGTAAGAGATGAGGTTGACTGCAAATGGTGTGCGGTGTAATGGTTTTTAAAAAGGTGTGTTGTCAGTTCTTTCCTAAATTGGGGCAGGGATAAAGCACTCCTTGTGGAAAAGGTGTGTGTTCTAGATCCACAGGTGCATAAATGGAGAACACCTACTGCATTAAAAAATATATATATATATATATTATTTTGAATTTCTACATCTTGTGTCAGTCAATGTCCTGGCTATAGGTATGCCGAAAGCATCTAGAGGGGAGTGAGCTTGTAATAGGTGACTGTGTCAGTCATTTTGGATTTTTAGGTGATGGCTCCGAAGATGGAGTGGGATGAAAAGGAACCAGTAGATAACAATCAGAGCAGAAGGATGTGGTCATATTTCTTCAAGCCCTTAATGAATCACGGGGTGGCAAGTAGAATGTCCTCTGGGGGCAAATGTGGAGTCAGAAGGGCTGTGAAGAACAAGTTACTCATCATTGGTAACATTCTTTCTGGTGGATACTCTAACCACAGAATTCTCATCTTAGAATACTTCCCCTAGAGCCAGACTGGACCTGGAAAGCTTTCCTGCACACTATGAGGTGGTGCTGTGCCCCTCCATGCACTGGAAGTGACAGGGCACAGCAGCATATAAACTCCACCCCTGTCAGCTGACGCAAATTTCTTACTAGTCTCTATCAGTGTCCTCAGATACAGAATGTGAAAAACTGATAGTTCCAGTGTGTAGATTTCTAACTTCGGACCCTTATAGATGTTAAAAAGAGGCCACTTCACAGACCAGGAGGAGAAAGGGCAGCGAGGAATCTATGGTTACACAGAGTTTTCAGCAGAAAGAGCAATATCAGTTGTTCTTCTGATGGCTACTTTGAACTGCATATTCCTCACCCCAGAATAGATACCAAACCAGTACTTCCCAGGTGGAGGGTCTATGGAAAAGACTCAGACCAAACAGTCTTGCAGAACTGAGTGGGAGAAATGTCCTTCCCACCGGTCCTGGCCTTCAAGGCATTAGTGCTAAGTGAATATATGCACCAATGCCCTTGTAACAGACAGTCAAATATCCAGGATCAGCACTCCTGCCAACACATTGATAACATTCTTAGGGCAGCTGGAATGAAAATCACAATGCAGAGGACTAGTCCTCTTCTGCTCTTCATACCCTTTTTTCACCCAGGAGAACCAGACAAAAAGCTGATCGTCCATCCAATGGTTCTTGGTATGATCAATTTAAAAGCCTAAAACCCTTTTGGGTCCAGCAGATAAAGCCTTTCCTCCTCTTTTAAAAGGTGAGAAAGGGCAAACAATGCTGAAAGGGTAATGGAATGCCTAATGTAGAAAGGAGTAATGACTTTAGGAAAGAAAACCAGACGAGTCCTCAGGATCGATATGTCAGGGAAAAAAAAGCTGTAGGGTGGTTGCGCTGACAGTGCCTGAAGCTTGTTCACATGATGATATGAGGTGATCAAAATAAGAAATACAGTCTTAAGAACCCAGAGACTTAACAAGCAGCTGTGCTCTGGCTCGGATGGTATGTGCACGTGAAATGGCTAGACCAGTCGCAATGTGGGAACAAACAGTTTGGGAAGGAACATGTGTCTCAAATAAACTTATCACAACAGGTGATTTAAGCAAGGACAGACAAACGCAAAAACCTTTAATAGTGCCCACTGCATGGCCTTACTAGGCCAAAGACAAAACAAAACATTTTTGCCAACAGTTTGGCTTGTGCCTGGTGTAAATGGACTTTGTGGAACGGTGCACGGTGGCAAGGTTGACAGTCACAACATTGGGAGGCAGACCAAAGGCAGTCAACTGCAATCACTCATTCTCCATGCACAGAAGTGTAGATAGTGAAGGCTGAGGGAAGAAACCTACCCTGATGCTGCTATATAAAAAAGATCCTCTGGAAGTGGTTGCCTCACTGGTGGCAGATGCTCAGGCCTTGAAGTTCCAGGTACCACACCCTTCTAGCCCAATCTGGAATGGCTAGGAAGACTTAGGCTAGATCATTCCTGATCTTCTTTAGAACTCGGGGAGGAGTGGCAGAGGCGGGAAGGCATACAAGAGTTCCACAACTGGGATGCATCCCTAGCGAGTCTCTTCACAAAAACTCCAATACACACAACTTTTGACACTGCACGCCCTAAACAATGTAAAAAAATAAAATCTAGCCAGTGCTGTCCACAGGGTTTTCCACACGTCTGGAAAATGCTTTGCGCCTCCTTGGTATACAGATGTCATTTGTGATCCACCAGAAATCAATGGCTGAGCAGTTGTATCCTGCCATCCAAGAATCCCACACAGTGTTTTACTATCTGGGAAATACCCTGATGCTACAGAAGCATACAGCCACTCGGCACCAGACCCAGAAACCCACTTCGTCCTGTTTGTTGCAGTATTACACAGCTGTGGTGCTCTCTCCAAGGACCAGCACCACAATGATCTATCTTAATAGACAGGAGGAAGGCCTTAAAAGCCAGTCGAAAGGCCAGCAACTTCAGCAGAATGAAATGGAGCCAGGTTTCTTCCTGAGACCAGAGTCCTCTCATCTCCAGCTGCCCCAGATGATTTCCCCAACCCAGCAATGATGCATTTGTCATCTCCGTCAGCTCTGAGTGGGGAAGGGACAGGGGCCTGCCCCTGGTCCAACTGCAGTTGGGCAGCCACCACTGCAGATCGTATGCAGTCTGAAATACTGGAATCATAGCCCAAATGACCAAAACTGACTGAAGTAGAGAGTATGTCCTGATCTGTAAAGGGTCCAGGACAGCTCCACTTAAGTCTCTGCTAATGAGTTAAGGGTGACTTTGGCTCACTGATCATGAATCATAACGGTGTCATGAGGTTCATGGGACTGCAGGACAGGTATATGAAAATATATGTCCTGCAGGTCCAAGGACACCATCCAGGTGCTTGGGTCCATGATAGACAGAATCTGGGCCAGCATAAGCATTTGGAATTGTCCCTACTGGGCCAAAGAAAGTACAAACAAGAGAACCCCAGAAAGAGGGGCAGAAAGGAGGTCAACAGACTTGTCTGTGCACCATGCCACAAATTTCTTCCAAAAACAGGTATATACAGTTTTGGAGGAGGGATGCAGGACTGCCGAGATTACATTACAGACTTTGGACAGAACAGCTGTGAACTGTCGCTGATCAATTTCCACACAAGAACAGAAAGGCTGGACATGTCTGGGTGAAGAACCCTCCCCTGCTGCTGCGACAGAAGATCCTCCAGAAAGGGCAGTCTGATTGGAGGATCGATGGCCATGCTCAGTAGCTTAGGATACCAGACTCTCCGTTCCCAGTCTGGTGCTACACAAATGTCGTTCTTTATCTTCTGGAGAACTCTGGGCGGAAAGGTGTAGGAGGAGAGGCGTTCAGGAGGCCCAAGTTACAATCCAGATGAAAAGCGACGCCGAGCGGTTGCCACCTTGGATACTCCAACACGCAATACTGCTGACATTGCGCATTCTCTGCGGAGGCGAACAGATCTCACCAAGGCTCTCCCCATTGCTGAAAGAAGCCTTGCACCACCTCCGGATGGAGATGCTATTTGTGATCGACTAAGCATTGTCAGCTGAGTTTGTCTGCTCTGGCCTTCAGAGCGCCAGCCAGATGTTGAACTACCAGGGATATGCCCTGTTGTTCCTGCCATGTCCAGAGGTGCAGAGCCTCCTGAGAAAGGTCCATGACGCCACCACGCCCTCCTTGTTGTGGTGATGTCCGTGAACACCTGTACTACATTCCCCTTGAGAGAGGGAAGAGATGGTTTCAATGCCAGTTTCATTGCACAGAGCTTCAATAGGTTGATGTGGAGTCCGTACTCCGCCAGAGACCAGATGCCTCTGATTTTTGCCTCTCTCAGATGGCTGCTCCAGCCCAGGAGTGATGCATTTGACACTACTGTCAGCAGGGGAATGGAGAGGGATCTCCGTCTGACCCGATCACGGTTCATTAGCCATCACTGCAAATATCGCACAGTTCTCTCTGAGATCTGGACCATGTCAGAGAGATTCCCCTGATGCTGCCCCCACAGGAACTTCACGTCCCACTGCAGATCCCGCATATTCCACCTGGCCCAACAGCCTCAGAGTCATTCCCATTGAAATCCAGGATAGAGGCTGAAACATCAGTATAATAGCCTGAATATTCTGGACACGCCGCTCAGGAGGAGAAGCACGAAACTCCACTGGGTCCAGAACTGCTCCAATGAAAGGGTGCATCTGAGAAGGAGTCAAGTGTAACTTTGGCACGTTCAAAGTGAAACCTAGCAAATACAGGAGGTCTGTCGTAGTCTGGAGGTGGGAGATGACAGACTGGGGTGAGACGCCTGCAACACCCAGCCGTCGAGGTAGGGGTAGACTGAAACCCTTGACCTGTGCAGATGAGCTGCAACTGCTGCCATCACCTTTGTGAACACCCGAGGGACACTGGTAACACCAAAGGGGATGACAGTGAACTGAAAGTGCTCATGGCCTTCTGTGAACCTAAAGTAACGTCTGTGGGCCGGCAGGACAGAAATAAGGAAATAAGCGTCCTGCAAGTCCAAGTTTACCACCCAGTCTCCTGAGTCCAGGGCAGCTAAAACCTGAGCCTGAGTGAGCATTTTGAACTTCTCTTTCCTGAGAAAGAGGTTAAAGGATCAAAGGTCTAGGATGGCGGAGGCCCCTTCCCTTTTTGGGTACCAGAAAGTAGTGGGAATAACAACCACAACCTACTTCTGGCACGGAAACCCGCTCTATGTCTCCCTTGGCCAAGAGAGCTCTAACTTCCTTCCGGAAAAGTGCCACATGATTATTGACATCAGATCATAGGATGGTGGCATTGATGGAGGGGTAGTCTGGAAGGGGAGGTAGTAGCCCCTTTGGACTATCTGTAAAACCCGCCTGTCCAAGGTGATGGCATGGCAGCGAAGCAGGTGATGGTGGAACCTGCCTTCAACCGGTCCCTGGTCAGCAATAGTCAGACTAGGAAGGTTTAGAGGCAGTTGCAGAGGGGCAGAAGTGGACTGGCTGAACCACTGGCTCCCTTATTCATAAGGTCAGCGGATCCCAAGTCCCTGGCCACACAGAAACTGGGCAGCATGTGCGGCACGGTGGCTGGAGGGGAACGGACGCTGTTGGGTGCATCTTCCATAGCACAAAAGGGGAGAAAAGCAGACTGTGGGAGATGAGGGATTTTTGCGAGGCACAGGGACATAGCTGTAGAATGAGAATCGTTGAAGCTCTGAGTCTGCCTTTTCTCCAAAGACACGGGTGCCATCCAAGGGCATCTCCATAAGCTTGGCTTAGACTTCCTCCGAAAAGCCAGACGTCCTCAATCAGGCGTGGTGCCTAAGGGCCATTGTCTATGCAACCGCCTGACTAGTAAGTTGGTCGTATCCAGTTCACATTGGATCGTGAACTTTGCTGTGCTTCACCCATCAGCAACTGCTTGGGAGAGTACAGCTTGGGCCTCCTCCGGCACCTGTGGCAGCACCTGAACAACCGTTTCCCATAGGGTGTGGGAATAATGGCCCAAAAGACAGACCGCAATTGCAGGCTGGCGGAAGAAAATATCTCCTTCCCAAGTGTGTCCAGCTTCTTGGATTCCCTTTCCGGGTTACGGAAGTGGGTGCACCATGTGAGGTGGAGGCTTGGATAACTAAGCTCCCAGTGGTGGGGTGTTGCATAAGGAAATTTGGGTCACCTGGAGCAGGGTGATGGTGGTGGGCAATTGTCCTGTTCACAGGAGCCCCAGTGCTGGATTTGTGCTGGATTTGGTTCCCAGTCGGACATCTTTGAGGGCTTCATTGAAAGAGAGTAGAGGTTCAGAGGACGACACCCCAGGCTGAACCAACTCTGTCAGGAGTGTAGTCCTGACTGCCATTGAAGGGAGCTCAAGGTCCAGGACCTTAGCTGCCCTCCTCCGTAGCCACAGTAGGTAGAGAAGACATGTCAGTATCTGGGGAGGTGTCCAGTCCACTGGCTTCACCCAAGTCCATATGCTAGTCCAAAGGATCTTAAAGTTGGTAATCCAAAGGGTCCAGCAACCCCTCCCATTTCTCACCATACCTGAACCCATACGAAAAAGGTGCGGCATCTGACATAGGAGGATGGCTCCTGTCTGCGTCAGTCAGCGTTGTACGCCGACTATCCGGCTCCGTGTTAGAGTCGGCTCTGAGAGTGGGGGAAGCACCAGGAGTGATGGCCTCAAGGAATGTTAAGATGGTACGACGGACACTGTCCCGATTCCAAGTATGGATCCATGTGTGCCTCTTGTAGTTGAAGTCGCCAGCGTGGAACCTGAAGGGGTTACTTCTGACTCCACGGGCCCACTGGCGATCCAGCATTGTCGGATTGCTAAAAAATGAGGTGCATGGCCTCATAAAACTCTTAACTGGGCAACGATTGCTCCGGCTCCCGGCGCACAGTCGGCCCAGACACAGGCTCCACAGACAGAGGCTAAAAACAAAGACACTCCGCTCTATCTACCCGTCGGCTGATGGACGAGGTTAAGTTGAAGGAAATTTTGCTTTGACTTCTTCTTGTGCCTTGACTTACCCGATTATCCTGAGGACTTGGAGTGGGACGATGACAATGGAGGACCCTACAACCGTTCCTGGGCTCTTCCCCTCAAGCAGGACCTCGACTTGTGCAGAGTCAAACGTTGGGCTGCCATCAGCCTCAGGGACTGCTCGCTCAAAGCCTTTGGATGCACGGCCTGACACTCAGAGCATGACTTTGGGTCGTGGCCAGCTCCTAACACCAAAGGCACACAAGGTGCAGATCTGTCACGGACATCGCACAATGACAATATCCGCATGGCTTGAACCCGGTCTTTCTAGAGGACATACATCAACGCATGAGAAGTTAGAAACTCAAAAAAACCTCAACAAAAAGTCAAAAAAGGCTAGTCAAAACATGACTGAGGTGTACCTCTCTTCGGATCAGCGCTGGCTGGGGCGGAAAGAAAATAACTGATGCCAATGAGCCGGGTTGGCACCTATACAGGACCAGAAAAATTATATCTAATGCGGACGACGCAGACGATGGGCACAAAGCCAAATGACGCCACCTAACCTGTGCAGCGGTACTGCTTGAGAAAAATCTCCGCATCAAGACTGACACCCGGGGGAAATTCTTAGGTAAGGAATCTGCAACTAGATGTCTTTATCAGATTAGTAAATCTGACTCCCCTTCCCCCTAGTAAATGCAAGTTCCTCAAGCATGTAAACTTTCTAAACGTTGTCTTGTGTAAGAGAAAATGGATGTATGCAGTTTCCTTAATAAAAGTGGGATTTTGGTTAGAACAGTAAAACTGCCCACCCACAAAACATATGTATTTTCAGCAGTTAAATTCTGACTGGAGTTACAAAAATAATCGCTCTCTCTTTGCCCCCAAATATATGTACTTTACGCAATTAAACTGGTGTTTGAGTTGGAAAAGTAAATCTGACTTCCCTAATTATATACATTTTCCCAATAAAAGAAGGATTGGCGTTAAAGTAGTAAATCTGAACTCCCGCCAGTCCCCAAAAAGTTATATTCACTTTCTCCATATTAAAAAGGATTTGAGTTAGAATAGTAAATCTGATTCCCCTCCCTCACCAAGAAAAAAGATACTTTTCCCAATGAAAATGAGGCTGGTGTCAGAAAACTGAATCAGGACACCCAAAAACATGCACTTTCTCTGTACAAAGTAGGAATGGAGTAAGAAAAAGAAATCTAACTTCCTCACTCATAAGGAAGTTGGTGTTTGAAACAGTTAATATGACCTCCCAAAGTACCTCCACTTTCTATTTCCCAACTGGGATTATGATTAGAATACTAAAGCTGAACATCTCGAAATATGCACTTTCCTGCTATAAGTGGAAATGGTGTTTGAATAGTAAATATGCCCCCATTACAATAGGCACAAAAATGGACTAGATTTACAATAGTAATTTTGACCTCCCCAACGATATTCACTTACCCTGATAAATGTGGATAAAAAGTAAGTGTAGAAAATATTTAAATATTTTTTTATTTTTAACACAGTACCCAGTTTAAGATTAAGACAATAATAAATAAACACATTACTGTATCATACATGCACATTTTATAACAAAGAACTCAAATATACCAAAAAGAAAAAAATGTTTATCCATCATAATATTCTAGTGATATTTTCTATATTAAGAAATCAAATACACCCTGCAGGTTCCAAGGTTTAAACATTTATGATGGGGAACATTCATCCCAGTGCGTGCAGTGGTACGCAAGAGACATCCTTCAGGTATGAATCAAATGACACCACCAACTTAGTACTGGTAGCAATCACACTTCATAAAGTTCCTTAATGTATTATATTGCCAGCCATTCCCTTGTCCAATCTGATTTTATTTAACATACACATTTTTAAATTAACTTGGGGGCCTATTCACAAACATTTGTGACACCACAAATTTTTAAAACCAGGTTCAATTGTAGTTTTAGGAATTCAAAAGGAAAGCTGCAGCTGGTGCAGGTTTTTATGTGGATTCCTTGGGAAATCATGTAATGTCCTTGAAGAGAATTAGGGCCAGATGTAGCAAACGGTTTTACCCATTCTGTGTCTATGGGAAAATGTGTTCGTACATACGGCCCTTAATTCCTAATTTACAGCGTTCTCTGTAGCTGATAATTCAGCACTGGGAATTGAATTCCCCTATGCAAAAACACTTTTTATTGTCTTGTTTCTCTATGTGAAAATATTTCCACATAGAGAACCCCTTCCCCTACAACACCACCAAATTTGGGGATTATCCATTTCCCTTTGCACTCTTGAAAGGATATATATGCCAGCCCTTGGCTGAAAGAAAGAAAACGTTCTATTCCAGGGTTGAAAAAGTAATGACAGTAGTTTGTGACGGCCCACCAACATATTTGTTTGTGAACACTCAAAAGCTTCCAAGGATAACTAAGGCCTGGAATGCCCAGGAACGTCATCAATCTCACCCCGAAGTGGAATTTAAGGGTGCTGGCTGGCTTTGTGTTTCAGACAAGGAGACTTACGTTTTCAAAATCTAACTATTACTAGTTGCCCAGCAGGGTCTATTATGAGGTTGGTTTACGTCAATGGGTTTAGAGTTAGTAGTTTAGTTAGTTGGAGGTTAATAATGTGTGTGCTTTTCTAATGTATGTACGTTTATCCCTACTGTTAGAAATGGGGTTTCTGGTTAGCTAGGGTATACACCTAAGCCAGGCAGAACCCACCCATTCTAGACAGGGTGAGGGAGTTACACACCCAAGATAACTCCTGCTCACCCCCTTGGTAGCTTGGCAGGAGCAGTCAGGCTTATCCCAGAGGCAATGTGTAAAGAGGTTGCACAACACACAACGCATGACATAATAAATACACCACAATGGAAACACAACACTCAGTTATATAAAAATAAAGAATATTGCATAAAATATCATTAGACCACACATGATATGTATCAGTAATACCCTGCTACACAAGCAGTTGTCAGAACATCACACAGGTTACCGGTATTTTGCATCTCAAGCAGTAGTCAGGTGGTCATTATCACCCAAAGGCATGTTTCAGAGTAAACATGTTGTCAGAAATTCCAAGACACCATCCTAGATGCACATCAAATGAAACATACCCATCTGGCACACGTCAGCAGAAAAGCATTAGGCCATGAAATGCAATGGTTGGGGTGGGGAGAAATATCACATGGATTACGCCAGCAAAACTGCATGCATCAGTAATACTTTCTCCAACAGGCCCGGTAATGACTCCTACTAGGGGTGCAAAAGTCCCTGTATGGGGCGTGCGACACCCTCATCATGACTACACATGAATCACCATGGGCCCGACATACAGCAGAGAACCCCACATCGTACCGGACACGGTCATGTTGACAGGAAAACCTGCCCCTCTCCTATTGGCAGAAATACAGTACGGTATGGAACGGCTCAACAGGAACGGGACCTCATTCGAGGGTTCCCTTCACGTCCTGTCAGCCGGTTGGTAGATGCCCCCACAAAGGTACGCTGACAGCAGGGTGCTCACACACCTCCCACGCCAGTGGGGAGACCTCGCTGGGTCCCCCGTACAGTTAAGAGAGGCTGCTGAAACCACAGCGGACTTGCACGGGGTGGCCTCCCGCAGTCATCCCTGCCGTCAGAACACCCCTGCAGCCTTCCTCTCCACGTTCCTGATGGCCGCCCTGGATCCTTTGAGGCCATCTCTTGTGGGTAGAGAGAGTCAGGGGATAATAAAAAAATGAAAACCGCAAATAGTCAGGCTGCCCGGAGTATCAGGAGTGCCTCACACACCAGGGAGTACGGGCGTCTCTCCCCAACGCTGCTCTGAGAGCTGGAGACGCAGTCTGAGGCAGGCACTCTTCCTGCAATCCTTTAAGGGAAGAGGGCCCCCGCCAGCACTCCTTTGGGTGCGCCTTTGAGAGCAGGGTACTCAGGGCCTGATTTCTTGGGAGTCACAACGCTTCTGGGCAAAGTTGTCAACAGTGCTCACTACACGCGCTGAGGTGGCAAGCACAGGGATCCTCTCCCCATAGCGAAGCACAAATGCTCTTCATTTGCTTTCTTTCGAGGTAGAGAGGAGAAACAGGCGATGCGCTCATCACGAGTGGTTAGTGAGGGAAAAGTGTAGTGCAGCCCGCCTGTGCGCTTGGTGCAGGGGCTGTGAAGGCCAGTCTTTAAATTCCATGGCCAATTCTGGGTCGCCACAAGTCTCAAGAGAGCCCTTGGGGTCAGAGGTGCAGGAGGCCAGCACAAAGTGACACAGGGGGCTTAAATGGCGGTTCCTCCTACAAAACAGTCATCTTAGCAGGACCGGGTCAGAGAGCAGGCTGGCAGCAGGCAATACACAGCAGAGTAGTCCAGATGAGTCCTTTATGCAGTCCAGCTGTCCTTCTGACAGAAGTTCGGTTCAAGACCCAAAAGTGCTCTAAAATGTGGGGGGACAGCCCTCTGTAATTATAATCATTTTGCGCAGCCTCCACAAAAGGGGGAGAGGAGGTTCCAACCAACAATAACCAGTTCCAGGAATCTCCCCGATCTCCTCCAGCACTGGCTCCAGACATCAGCGGGAGGGGGGGGGAATAAACAAGCCCTTTGTGTGAGGCCAGGGCACAGCCTTTACAAATGCAGGTGTTTCCCGCCTCTTCTTCTCTCAGCCCAGGAAGACCTTTCAGTATGCAGATGCAGTCTTGTGACACCTCCACCCTCCCTGTGTACAGGCTGCCTGAAAAGTATGCACAAAGCTCAGCTGTCAGTCTGTCCCAGACATGGATTGGAGGTAAGCTGCAAAACACCACCAGTCGTAAGCACAGAGAAATGCTCACTTTCTAAAAGTGGTATTTCTTTAATGGTAATAAAAAATACACCTACACCAGTAAGCAGCGTTTTGCACCACCATTCTAACCATACCAAATATGCCTACGTCACCCCTCACAGATCAGACAATACCACTTAGACATATGTAGGGGCATTTCAAATGCAGTCCTATGAGAGAGGCAGCACTGATAGTAGTGAGAAATCAAATAGGCTGTTTGTCACTACTAGGACATGTGGGAAATAAAGACACATGTCCTACCTTTTACATACATAGCACCCTGCCCACATGGCTAGCTAAGGCGTACCTTAGGAGTGACTTAAATGTAGTAAAAGGGGAGTTCCAGGCCTGGCAAGTAAACATAGATGCCAGGTCCCTGTAGAAGTAAACTGTGCATGCAGGCCCTGCAGTAGCTGAGACAGGTTTCAAAGGCTACTTCTGTGCGTGGTGCAAGCTGTGCTGCAGGCCCACTAGTAGCATTTGATTTACAGGCAATGGGTATAGGGATACCACTGTACAAGGGACTTACAGGTAAATTAAATGTGCCAATCAGGTGTAAGCCAATCATACCAAGTTTAGAAGTGAGGGCACATGCACTTTAGCACTGATCAGCAGTGGTAAAGTGCTCAGAGTCCTAACGTCAACAAAAAGGGGTCAGGAAAAATAGGAGGAGGGAGGCAAAATGTTTAGTGATGACCTGTAAAAAGGGCCAGGACCAACAACTACTCAAATGTTTTTTCTGTTATGGTAGTCTAATGGCAATATGTAAGGAGGTTAAATATAATTTGTTTTTAGTTTTTTTTAAAGTTTTTTCTTTAGCTGGTGGGATTATTATTTTTTCTCTTTAAGGCACACTTGATCATCATTGGAGAATGACTACAATGGAAGATGCATTTATTAAGTTATTCTGTTTTTTAACAAAATGGTTTGGACTTTAATATGACTATTTCTAAGATGAATTCTATTGTAGTATTTTGTAATAAATTGCTGTATGTTTATTTTGATTTATGGTTATCGCTTAATTCTGCAACTGAACTGAGTATATTTTTCATTATTTTGTAAGAAAATGCTGAGGGGCAATTGTTTTTTATTTTATATCTCATAATGATGTTGACTTATGTTCACTTTCAATAGGGTTCTTTGTTAGTAATGTTTTCTGGATGTATAGTATTTTAGATATAAGTGGAATTATGTGTGTAGGGATTCTTTATTGAAATATATTTCATAATATGTATATTTCTAATTTGTTTCAGCTTGAGATTTACTTATAATGCGTAACTTGAACATATTTTAAAAAACTGTACAAATATTTTAATTTGTGTTTTATTCTGCAATTTGCATTCAAGATATAGATTTTTAGATTTATAATTCACAAAAAAGACTAAAATAAACTATAATTTAGTATATTTATTTAAAAATATTTTTTAACTCTGTTTCATTTTCCGGATTCATGTTTTGTTTTATTTTATTTTTGGTGGTGTGGGGCATAGTTTGTTGCATGGTTTCTAAGAGTAATCCTTTGTTTTCTCAAATTCGAACTTTATCAGCAAGCATTCTTTGCATTTGTCTGTAGTTTTTAACATTTAGGGGTAACTTTAGGACTGATGATTGTTTTTGGCATTCATCCTGGTAACCTTTGTCCCTTTTTAAACTTTGAAAAAGTTGAGGCAGTGTAGGGAGACTCCTTCCAAGTGTGTCTTGGGAGGATTTTTGGCACTCTTCCCTGCACTGTTGGATTCATCAGCAGTCTGCCAGAGGATGTGGAACCAGGGCCAATGCCAGTGCTCTTAATTGTCCTGTAACCAAAGCAAGTGTTGTCAAAGTAATCAAGAAAATGAGTTTGATGTTCTTCATTTGTTCTGTAGAACTGTGATTCCAGCAGTAGGTCATAATGAAGTAGGTTAGCATTGCATCTGAAAATAAATTCCTGAGCCCGAATTCCTCACAATATTAACCAGGTTAATCAGTAATCAAGCCCATTTGTTGCAAGTATCGGCCATATTGTTGTGCGTTGTTTCAAATAAAAACAAATTCTGTTGCTTACTCACTTTATATTCTTCAGACATGTGCTCAGGATTTAATTTTAATAATGCAATTATTTCTCCAGAAAGTGAAAGATGGTCACAGCCAGACACCATTATTTAATATATATGAAGTGAGTCATTGTGTTAAAAAAATTATTTTGAAATAACCTAGTTTAAGATAGCCGACACTTAGGCTTAATTATTGCCGTAGTGGCATTCCACAAGTGGCACAGAGATGTTTGGGTCAATCACAAGGGTTGTAGGCTTGCCTGTTGGTTTGGGTCTATCGGTTAGGTGAACATGGGAGCAACAGGCAAAACTGGCTAGAATATTTTGACCAGGAGTGTTGGGCAGAGGAGAATGAACACTTCTGATTCTAAAATAATAAGTATTCAGCTACAGACTTACCAAATTCATACAGAAAATATTGTTTTTAGGGGCAAACTTAAGAAGTTCTGATTATAGTCTATATATTTACAACTTGCAAGATTACTGGATTAATAAAACTTAAATGACAAATAGTGCATTCCCACTGGGATAAATACAATAAAGTAAGTGGATGTTTTAAATCGTATTTCTAGTTACACCTTAGCTGATTTAGTAAATATTGCAAGAGGTATAGGACCTAGGGCATAATATTGTACCATTGATATTTATTACAGACTGGGTAAGTAACAAAGGAAATTCAGCATTATAGGGAAGAAGACTATGGGAATGATTTAGATCTTAGTGGTAATGTTCCTGCCGTCACTTTTTCGACAGACAACCTGTCCCCCTACTTGGTGGTCCACCCACTCCCACCCACTCAATTTAGATTTAGATTTAGGGGGTTATTCCAACTTTGGAGGAAGTGGTAATCCGTCCCAAAAGTGACGGTAAAGTGACGGATATACCACCAGCCGTATTACGAGTCCATTATATCCTATGGAACTCGTAATACGGCTGGTGGTAAATCCGTCACATTTAGGACGGATTACCACCTCCTCCAAAGTTGGAATAACCCCCTTAGTCTCATAGCTGATAACCAGCCCGAGACCTGTAGACTCCGCCAGAGCTTCTCAACCGCGTTAACAGCTCCATAGGAGAAAGAGGCTGATGGCGGGACTCCAGTCACCCTTCCTGTTGTGCATATTTGGATGTGCCTTACCGCCAAGCCAACTGTTGCGGTGCTACCTACACACTTGAGTTGGTGGATTGGGACAGGGGAGGTAAAGTAAAAACCTACCTTTTTCCCCAATTCCACTTCCATTTTTGCCTGGACAAGACCTTCTGTCGCTGCTGCCACTGGACCACAGAGAAAACCAATCCCTCAGTCGTCAGACTTGAAGATGGGGACTCTGCCATTGCAAGTCTACGGTGTGTGGTCACTGCACATAAGCTCAGGACCACTGCAGTCATATGCATGTCACAATAATGTTTTCAAATTACTGTGACATGTATATGTCGGGGACACAATTGTGTCTGACATGGATGGGGACACATATTGCACCCGTACATAGATGTTATTTGGTGTCAGTATTCATTGCCAAATGAATGCTGGCACCACAATGACATACCCTTCACACTTGTTAATATGTCTGTGTGTGACAATGGGACCTGTACCTGTGGTGATGTGCTTCCAGTTGTGTATGTGAGTCAGTACATGTATGTGTGTGTTCGATTGGACTGGCTGGTTGAGGTGGAGGGAGCTGGAATGGGTGATGTCGTTCTGTCGGTATGTTTGCACTTGCATATGGGTCTGATGTTGTTGTGTATGTTTGGCTATGTGTTGTGCTGCTGTGAGTAACTTTCAGGTGAGTGTTGTTGAATGGAGGTTGTTGTCGTGATGTGTGTAGTTGTGCTTTTTGTGTGAATTTGTGTAGATGAGTGTGTACTTGTGTTGGTTGTCGTGGTTGTGTTGTATGTGGGTGTAGTGTCAATGGTGTGGGTATGTTGTGTTATGGATGTATCGCAAAGTGTGTTACTGGCATGTATGTGTTGTTATCAAGTGGCAATGGATTATAGTGTGTTTATGGTTTATTGTGTTGTGTGTAGTGCAGAGGGACACATATAGCTAAGGTACGGTGTGTGGGTGTGTGTGACTTACCTCTCTTCTATATCCACTGCCATTGTACAGTGTCCATTGGGTCCCTTGGTGGCCTCCCTCTGACAGCAATCTGCCACCACTTCACCGCCTGCAAGACTGTCACATCTAAATACGGTCGGCGGAAACCTACAAGCCTAACAGCTGGGAAGAGCACTCTATTGTGGCAGTCAGTGACTAAGCCGCAATACACCTAAGTACGCTGGTTGGACCACAGTCTACTTGACAGCATACTCAGGTCCACAGAGGATGGCGGTATTACTGTCTAAAGATCTAAATCAGGCCCTATGACTATATTAATGGCAATATATATTCAAGGACTTGGAGGGATCACCGAGTCAGGGTTTCAATAATGATATAGTTGGAAGTAATCGTGTGTGAGTAAACTCTATATGGTCACCAAATGGAAAAATAAGTTCCTGTTAATTCTTGCAAGGACTTTTAATTTTCGAAAGACTTCTATTTGAAGACAATCTTAAAGAGATGAATGTAAAAACATTAGACAACATTCGGTTTAGTTGGAGAATTACATGTCATAACTGGAGACAATTAGGAGAAAGGCATGAAGCATTGATTTTAATGTTTGTATGCAGTGTAAATACAATTTTTATTAGTTGTTGTGTATATGACACTACAGCCTTGGAAACATTCTTTGGAATGAAAATGTATTGGCTGGCTAGATTTTATTGACAGATTAAGAAATACTAAAGAGTTTGGAACAATGAACTATGTGTGGTAAATATCTTCTTTGCTGATCCTGGACCTCAAGCCAAGGATATATGTACTAGAGTGGACTCTAACACTGGATGAAAAATGTTGAATACCTGTGAAAATTAGAGTGCTTCTCCTGATATCATTGAAGAATTCAGTTGGTTATGCTTTGTAAAAAAAAATAGGGTTTCTGACAGCTAAACGCCAGGGATTTAGCACCTTGCAATCTGTGTATAAGTAGGCACAGTGATTTTGCCTACAGACGCCTTTTCGTAAATCACTGTTTGTTTCAAGTGGCATCATCAACATACCTAGGACAAAAAACATTCTAAAATAATAAATTAGAAAACAAAAGCCCTTGTAAAACATAGGAAAAAGATTGCAGAAGACTTATTTAATATGAGTATGGTAGTACACCAGAAACAGGGAGAGAAGAACAGAAATATGAAAGAAAGCCAAATCTGAAATTAAATAAAGGTTCATAGCGAAGGGTATGGCTTTTGCCAGTCTATGAACTTGTATTTTAATGATGTACATGTGGACTTAAGTTTACTAGAAAGTTTAAAGTGAAATGTTTCATCCTAGACAAAGATCCTAAACAAGAGAGTGAAAGGGTTACCTTATCTGGACATATGCCCTCCGATGTAAAGGATATACAAACGCTTCTGTTATTATGTGAGGATGAAACTACTGAAATAACTAATAACATAACGAGCTTGAAAATCGTACCAGACTACACTTGTGATAGTGGGCTACAGACAGCTTTAAAGTTTACTCTACAATCCACACCATCTACTACGTTTTTCTTAGCAACAGCAGTGAGTGAGGGTCTTTTTAAATTAGAGGGTCAATATAAAGAACATAAAAGGAATAAAATCAAATTTAATGTTAACTCTAGATACAGCAGTGCCTTGAGGAATCTAAAAAATGATGAACCTATAGTTATTCACGAAGCGGATAAAGGGATAAATGTTCCTTAATTGGGTCCGAATAGAACTCGAAGATAAGCAGACAATTAAATGACCCAGAATGTTACAGTAAATTTAATTCAGACCTTATCAAATATGCATGCCTGTTTATTGGTAGGAGGCTCATGGACTGAAAATAAATGGGCTTAACAACTGACAAAGAATTAAAATACCTAGAAGTGGATCATATTATACACGTTTATTTATATACCGCAGAAAATATATAAGGAGGGTCTCTTTCTCCCAGGTAGACCAGTTATTGATGGAATAGTTTCAGTAACTGAACCACTTACTGAATTTTAGGATACATTTTTAAAACCATTGTAATTAATCTCCCCTCATATATTGGGGATACAAAGGATGCATTAAATAAGTTTGAAGATGTCTTTTGATTGGAAACCATAATGTTTGTCACCTTGGAGGTGGTTAGTTTATATATGGGCATAAAATAAGAGTTTAATACTGTGACCATACAACAAGGATGTGGAATTCCTGTCACCCGACTTCCGGGACATATTGTTTTGGGTCAAGGAAACAGGTTTTCATGTTTATTTTGTCTTTGGGACAAGTAGGTCCAACACCCTGCAGCACAAACCCTTTGGTTGCCAGTTTACAGAGAAGGGAACTGTCAACAGTAGAGGCAATATGTGTGTCCCATAGGTTAATGCTGTTCGAACTTGTATTTTTGGTTCATTAATGGAAAACCTTCAATATTAGGGTGAGCGCTGTAAATAAACGTTTTAAGGTCACACTACACTACTGACAGTAGTACTACTGACAGTGGTTCCTGTTAAAAAATAAAAGTGTACACACATTTGAAAAGTTTAACAATATGAGACTAAGCATAATGCTCCCAGAATGTTCTCTGATTAGATGCAAATGTTTGCAGAAGCTTGTAAGCAGGAGTGATGATTATTTGCTTTCAAATTAAAATATTCATTAAAAAAACGCAAGTAGGAAAAACATTTTTTGCTAATATGAAATTTTAGGTGCTAATTCTTTGAAGCGTCATTTAGTAAAATGTATTGATGCATGCTAGTATTTCCTAAAAATATTCCTAATGGAAAATCAGTGTAACCATTTTCAACTAGATTATGGAAAGCATGAAAACAAACAAGAACTAGCAAAGCCAACCGATCCAACATTGTTTGTGGGTCTTTTGGTTTCATCAATGAGTGTCTTGTTTTGACATGTCTGCATGTCAGTGTGATTGTGTGTAAGAATGTGTGCAAGCATGTCTGGAAGTATGAGTGTATGCCAGTGTGAGTGATTGGGTGTATGCGTGGTGCATGTCTGTGGGTGTGTGCGTGTATGGGTGTGTGATGTTCGGAGGGGGTGAGGGGGTTTAGATGGAGGTGGGGTGGAGTGTGTCAGGGGTGTGTTGGGGGATGGGGGAGCCACCTACCGATGACAGGGAAGGAATTCCCTGTCACCGGAAGGGCCTGCCGCCATGGTTTTTATGGCGTTGCTAACGCCACAAAAACAATGGTGGTAGGCAGGCTCATAATGCCGCCGCACGCCAGAAGTGACAAATGCAGTGCTTATATATATGCCACCCCAGCGAGTTGGTGTAAGGTGCTTTACATTACTTTCTACACCATGAACACTGAGCAGCGAAGAACACTGACCACTGGTGTGGAAAATTAGGGCTGTGGAGGGGGAAAAACCTTGTCCCTAAAGATCCATTCGCAGAGCGGGGTTGGATGGGTGGGTCGGTAAGGAATCTGCAGCTCAATACAGTGTCTTCCAGATAAGGCATTACCAAAGGTAAGTAACTTACTCATCTGAATGAGAATTCTAGCCACAGATTCTTTACCTTACAATATATGCCCAAGCAATACCTCCCCAGAGGTAGGCTTGCGGAAAGAATTCATACTAGAAAGTCCTGCTGGACCAAACAGGCAAAGTGCCCATCTCCACAGACCTGACTGTCTAGGCAGTAGTGCTTGGGGAATGCGTAAAGAAGCCCATGCTGCTGCCTGGAAGATGTCCAGGAGCGGAACACTACGTGCTAACACAGTGATTGCAGCCTGAGGGCTGGATGAACAAGCATGCAAACCCTCAGAAGGGTTGCCTCTTGGCCAATGTGTAGCAAATTTTTTATGCAGAACAAATTCCATCGAAAGATGGTCTATTTCTGCACAGCCTTCCCCTTCTTGGCTTCGCATATACTTCACAAAGAGTTGCTCATTCACCAGGAACTGTTTCATGTGGTCAAGGTAGAACAACAACGTTTTTTTGAGTCCGGTCAATGGAGTCGCTCCTCCTCCTTAAAGGGATGCAGCGTAGCATAAAAAACAGACAGGGTGATGGACTGGCCTACATGAAAGGGAGTGATAACTTTCAGCAGCAAGGAAGCTCCATTGCGAAGAACCAGCTTGTCTGGAAATAAGGTTAGGCATGGAAGCTTAGATGACAAAGCCTGGCGCTCACTGATCATCCAGGCAGATGTTATTGCCACTAGGAAGGACGGCCTGATGGTAAGGAGCCTGAGAGGACAGTTATGTAGTGGCTCAAAGGGAGCGCACATCAGAAATGTAAGTACAAGATTGAGGGCCCACTCAGCCATGATAAAAAGTGAAGGTGGAAACATACGTTGAAGACTTTTCAAAAACCTATTTACAACAGGGGACTTGAAAAGGGATGGATGATCTAGCAAATGCAGAAAGATTGAGATGGTATAAAGAGGGAACTTTTAGGTGTCCAAAGCATAGCCTTCCTGGACAAAGGAAGAATAAACAAAAGGACCTAAGAAAACAGAAAGAGGGTCAACTTGCTTTTCTGTACACCATGCCACAAACTTGCCCCATTGGCAGGCGGATACCATCTTAGTGGAGGAATGCCTGGCTTTCAAGATAACATTGCAGACTTTGCATGTAAGGTCAAAAGCTATAAATATTTGCAGCACTATCTCCAAGGATGAAGGTGGAGCGTTGAAAGGTTTGAGTGGAGAATCCTCCCTTGCTGCTGTGACAGAAGATCCACACAATGAGGCAGCCTGACTGGAGGCCTGAAGGTCATGCTCAAAAGCTAGAGATACCAAATTCCCCAAGCCCAGTCCAGAGCTACAAGGATGACTTGGACCAGGTCGTTCCTGATCTTTTTGTGCGGTCTATGTAAGAGTAGTATAGGCGGAAAGGAGTACACAAGATCTGAGCTCCACATAAGATGAAAAGCGTCCGAGCAAGAGACGCATACGAAACTCCAGCGTGAACAAGAGCTGACATTTCGCACTCTCTGCAGTGGCGAACAGATCTAACCAAGGGTCTCCCCGATGCTGAAAAAGACCCTGCACCACCTCCGATGGTGACATCATTCATGACCCACTAGGCATCTTCGGCAGAGTTTGTCCGCTGTGGCATTCAGAGAGCCCACCAGGTGTTGAACCACCAGGGATATGCCCTCAAGTTCCAGCCATGTCAATAGCCACAGGGCCTTTTGACAAAGGGCCCACGACCCCACCCGCTCTGTTTGTTGCAGTACCACATGGAGGTGTTGTCCGTGAGCATTTGCAACATCTTTCCATTGACGGAGGTTAGAAAGGCTATCAATGCCACCCAGATCGCCTGGAGCTCCAGTAGGTTGATGTGGAGTCCAGTTCTGCCAGATTCCTTGATAACTGCCTCTCTCAGATGGCCACTGCATCCCATGAGTGACGTATCTGTCACTACCATCGGACCTGGTTGGGGAAGGGAGAGGGGTCTGTTGGTGACCCAATAACAGTTGGATAACCACAACTGCAGATCTTTTGCAATTCTCTGGGAGAACTGGACTATTTCGTAAAGATTTTCTTGATGCAGCGCCCAATGGGACTTCAGGCCCCACTGCAGACTCTGGGCCTGATTCTAACTTTGGAGGACGGTGTTAAACCGTCCCAAAAGTGGCGGATATACCACCTACCGTATTACGAGTTCCATAGGATATAATGGACTCGTAATACGGTAGGTGGTATATCCGCCACTTTTGGGACGGTTTAACACCATCCTCCAAAGTTAGAATCAGGCCCTCTGTGTCACAAGCAGGGTGCAGGAGGCTATGAGGTCCAGCAGGCTCAGAGTCAGACTCACTGAAACCCATGAAAGAGGCTGAAACATCAGTGTCAAAGCTTGAATATCCTGGACTTGCTGTTCGGGAAGATAAGCCTGAAACTGCACAGTGCCAAATTCAGCTCTGATTAAAGACCGTGTCAGAGGGAGCCAGGTGTGACTTTGGCACTATGATAGTGAACCCCAGAGAGAGCAGCACATCTGCCGTAGTCGGGGGACCACTGCTTGGGGCGAGCCCACCTCTAACAGCCAGTTGTCGAGATAGGGAAAGAATGTACTGCTGATTTCTGCAGATAAGCTGCAACCATCGTCATCACCTTGGTGTACACCTGAGGAGCACTGGTAAGGCCAAAAGGGAGAACGGCAAAATAGTGCGCTCATGATCCACCATGAACAGCGGGTAATGTCTGTGGCCAGGTAGGTCGATAATGAGGAAATATGCATCCTGCAAGTCCAACGCTACCGTCTAGTCTCCCGGGTCCAGGTCAGATAGGACTCCAGCAAGTGTGAGCATTTTGAATTTTTCCTGTTTAAGGAAGAAATCCAGAGGGTTCAGGTCTAGGATAGGACTAAGGCATCAATTCTTTTTGGCCACCAGAGCTGGAATAACAATCACGACCTACTTCTGATGCTGGCACCCTCTCTATAGCTCCATTAGCCAAGAGGGCGGCTACTTCCTGGAGGAGCAAAGATAGATGGTCCTTCGTCAGCCTGTCTTGAGTGGGTAGCATGGGAGGCAGGGTAGTCGCCCTTTTGGACAAACTGGAGAACCCAGCGGACTGATGTTATTGACCTTCTGTGGTACACATGATGGCATATCCTCTGCCCACAGTTGGTTCTGTCGGAGGGCAAACTAAAGAGACTTGAAGGCTGCAGCGGCAGGGGTGTAAGGGTGTGGACTGTGCCGACCTCTACCTGTCTGAGCCACAGAGTAGGTGGGTGCCACATCCTCAGCCACGTAAGGGCTGGGAAGCTTGCGGGCATGGTAGCTGAGTGGGTAGAGGCATGGCAGGGAGCAAAAGGTGGACTGGGGGTGACGGAGGTGGGGAGAGGCTTTGAAAGGCCCACCTACCTGGCCATAGCTCTGCTGTCCTTGAAGCAGTCCATCACTGAGCCCACCTTGTCTCCAAAGATACAGAAGCCATCAAAGGGCACATCCGTAAGCGAAGCTTGGACATCCCGAAAAAAAACAGTTCTCCTCAGCCAGAAATGGCGCTGTAAGGCCACCGACACAAAACAGCTCTGCCTAGTGAGTCGGTCATGTCCAGCCCACTTCTGATTGTGAACTTAGCTACGTCTCTTCCCTCAAACACAGCTTGGGAAAGAAAGGCTCAGGCCTCCTTCAGGACCACAGGGAGCACCTGCGCAACTGAATTCCCAAAGGGAATGGGAATAATGACCCAAAAAACATGTGGTGTTCACAGACCGCAACCACAGGCAGGTGGAAGAAAACATTTCTTATCCAAGGAATGCAGCCTTTTAGATTTCCTATCTTGTGGGGCGGTAGGGAATGCGCCAGGATTTCCTCGGGGAGTTGAGGCTTGGACCACCAAGTTCTTTGGGGTTGAATGTTTGGTGAGGAAAGAGGTGTGCCCTGGGGTGGGGCAATGGCACGGGCAACTGTCCTGTCAACAGCCCCTGTGGAGTGCTTTGACCAGACATCAAGCAGGATGTACGTAAGGGCTTCATTAAATAAGAGAAGTGGTTCTGAAGGGGTAACACAGTTGAAGCACCTTTGTCGAGACTTTAGTCGGGACATCCAAAGAGAGAAACTGAAGGTCTAGGACCTTGGCCTCCCTCACCACCATCATCATTATAGCAAATGGGGCACCCTCCTTAGTAGCCACAGTAGGAGAGACCAAACCAATATCTGGGGAGGTGTCCAGTCCACTGGCTTCTGCCAATTCCTCACATCAGTCCAGATTCGGGTCTAAGGGCTAGTATTCTTCAGGATCAGGTGGCCCCTCCCAATCTTCCCCAAGTTCTGGGCCATGGGGAAGAGGCATCATGCTCCGGTGTGGAGGGAATGGCTCCAGTTCGCACCAGAGTCAGATGACGCCCCTCTGGCTCCGTGTCAGACTCAGGCATCAGAATGGGGAAGGTCGAAGTAATACGACTAGCGCCCAGTCTGGATTTATCTGTGGATCCAAGGTGCTGTATTTGTCACTGCTGGTGGTAAACCAGTAGGGGCTCCTCTCAAGCCTGCAGTGCCCGAAGGCGCTCCAGCAGGGACAGGACACCCAAATATGTGGTACATGGCCTCAGAGAATTCTCAGAGTTCGGCGGATGTTGCTCTGTGAAACTCAGGGAGGCGTTGAGAGGGCACAGGCTCAACCACGGAGCGAGGCCTCGAGTGACAATGTTTCCTCGTCTCATCAGATGACTTCAACAGACTGGGTGAAGTAGAAAACCTCTTCCACTTCGTCCTCTTTTTCTCTTTGTGGGACTTACTGGAGTGGGACAACTTCAACTACAACAAAGATCACTGACTGATCCTGGGACCTTCCTCTCGACCAGTGAAGCATTACACATCGAGTGGCAAGGAGCGTCAGGGATGACTCTCTCAAGGCCTTGGGGTGCGTTGCGTGACAATCAACACAGGTCTTGGCACCGTGGTAGTGCTCAAGGCACCAGAGACAGAAGAGGTGCAGGTCTGTCACTGACATTTGCCGGTAACTGGCACCACCTTCCTCATCGACATCCCTGCCACACCAGGAGACAAGTCTTGAAAATAAACTTCAACAATAGTCGAAAAAAGGAGAGTCAAAAAGTGACTTGGGGTAGCTCTCTCAGGATCTGCATTGACTGGCACTGAAAGAAAACTGATGTCAGCGCACTGGGGTGGCGCCTATGTAGGCACCTCACACATCACTTCCGGCACAGATGAAGCCACGCAGAGCTGAACTATGACACCTACCAGCATGCAGGGGTACTGGTCGCGAAAAATGTCAAGGTCCAGTCTGACACTTGAGGGTAATTCTAAGGTAAGGAATCTGCAGCTAGAACACTATCAGATGGGATCAGATACATTTTATCTCTCCCATTAACCCATAACAACTATTTCTAAACAAATACTTATCTCCAAGAACCAAATACAATGACATAGAACCACTCTGATCAATGTGAATCCAAAAACTGTAAGACTTAGGACCTAGATTACAAACGTTTACACAAATGGTAGCCGTAAACTATACAAATATGAATAACATAACACAGATGAACTGTACACACAAATGGTAGGCATAAACTGTACAAATATCAATAATATAACACATATAAACAGCGCACTACCTACAAAAATGGGCTTTGACTCTTTAGTAATGGGCATTAATAACATCCAACTCAGTCAACCTCGGATGGAGTATGGGCTAACTCGTGCCAGCAGGGATTCAAATTTCCACCTGCAAGTTCCGCGTAGATCACAAAGTCGAGTGTCTGCTGTAGAGATCTATGTAAGCAAATACAGTTACTTATGCTCACTGCTAATATAACTAACTATATTTCAACAGACTGAGCATGGTAACTGTTGTCACGAAAATCACTGGGAAAAATTCAGTTTCGTAACAAGAAGGAACTAAACACTAGAGTTCTCAAGTTTCCCAGGTCAATGCGCGAGAAGCTCAGTCGGTCCAGATTTTTTTATTTGCAGTTTGGGACTTACAGTCCCCTTCATCCCATGACAGAATCCAAACAAGTCCCAGAATATAAAGAACAAACCTGGATTGGCTGAGCTACTCACGCATGGCAACATAAAAAGATGATGGACGGAGTGCTAACACTTTTCAAACACTTACCCCCAATCACAGATCTTGGTTAAATCCATTGTTCGTTTGCTATCCATGCCACCTTAGTCTGAACCCAGCCATATACAACTTAGGGGGTCATTCTGACCCTGGCGGTAATTACCGCCATGGCGGAGGTCGGCGGTAGCACCGCCAACAGGCTGGCGGTGCACCGCTGGGCATTCTGACTGCAGCGGTTCAGCCGCGGCCAGAAACGGAAAGTCGGCGGTGTCCCGCCGACTTTCCGCTGCCCTTGAGAATCCTCCATGGCGGTTCTGACACCCCCTACCGCCATCCAGTTCCTGGCGGTTCTCCCGCCGGGAACAGGATGGCGGTAGGGCGTGCCGCGGGGCCCCTGGGGGCCCCTGCAGTGCCCATGCCAATGGCATGGGCACTGCAGGGGCCCCCGTAAGAGGGCCCCAAAAAGAATTTCAGTGTCTGCCTAGCAGACACTGAAATTCGCGACGGGTGCAACTGCACCCGTCGCACCATCCCACACCGCCGGCTCAATTTCGAGCCGGTGTCCTCGTGGGAAGGGTGTTTCCCGCTGGGCTGGCGGGAGGACTTTCGGCGTTCGCCCGCCAGCCCAGTGGGAAAGCCAGAATGACCGCCGCGGTCTTTTGACCGCGGAGCGGTCTTTCGGTGGGAACCGCGTGGCGGGCGGGGACCGCCGTCCGCCGCGGTCAGAATCACCCCCTTAGTCTTGACCCAACTCTCCAGGAGAACAGTCCAGCACAACTTCCAGGCCAGGCCCTCCCTACACCGGAAACAAACATCCTGGGACCGGTTTCAGCATATCACCCCTCATCAGCCTGGCTAGCTTGAATTCAGTGTCATAGTGAGCAAGGGACCCACGTCTG